>NW_005841992.1:2358974-2362500 GCF_000455745.1 Alligator sinensis
CACGACATAAGGATTATCCCTAGAGCCCCTGCAACATTATACAGAGACGTCTGTCTGCAAGTGCCTGGCTCTCCCAGCTTTCTCTACAGTATGACCAAATATGACTCAATTCCCTCTGAGCTTCAAAGTGAAGTTTCCTTATGCACTTTGGAAAATCCCACTCCCAACTTGTAGCTCATGCTGCTTAATATAAAGAATCTGTAAACTTCAAAATTAAAATGGATATTTTTCTTTGTTGGCACCTAATTTAGTTTCTCATTCAAAGGCAAATGTAGACAACCCTTCCAGAATAAGGGGGTAAGGGGGGGGGCTTGTGTTGCAAGCAATTGTTGCTTGCAACACAAGCAACAATTAAAAGGTACAGCAGTAATTTTGTAAGCATGGACTACTCCCATTTCTTACAACAAGGGAACACAGTGCACTTACACACCTTAGTTCTGGATTTGGAACTCAACTGTTTCCCATTTTAAAAAAAAACATCAGAAAGGCCCAGCAAAACCTGTTACAAAATTACCACTTCCACAAGGCTAAATTTTCTGAAATATTTAATTTTCTTGTTAAGAAAGGTTCAACAAATGCTTCACTACAACCACGCACTTTGCTCTTACTGCCTGCAGGCATTTTGGCAGATAACCAAATCATTCTTCTGAACACTGCATAATTTAACTGACTTGACCTACTCCTCCTATCTTTTGTCATCAGATATCACAGCAACTTTAAAAAAACCCCCACTTACTATCAGTAAAGACTGGTTATACCCCTCACATGTGGTCTAGCAATTCAAAATTTGAAATCTTGTAGAAACATGTGAAATATTTTGATCTAGTTTAAAATAGGAAACTCCAAACTGATTAAGTCCACATCCAAAAGAAAGAAACATGAAAAAAGGCCTAACTTGTATGTCAGAACTATTTTAGACTTGAGCAAGTAGTACAAGGTTGCCTCTAGTCCAGCTAGCTGGACACTGGCAGAATCCTCAAGAAATACTGAGCTGCTGTAATGCCTTCCGGCCCAGCCACCATCAGCACGGCCTTGTCATCTTTGCACGTGACTACAGGTTTCCCTCACTTGATGCAGGCTCTGTATGTGCAAATTCACTCTTAAACAATAACGTTTTTTATACCAAAAATTTGTTATATGTGAGGTAAATTCACTCTTATGCGATTGGTGTGGTGGAAGCCCACAGTCAGCTGCTTTGCGCAGTGCATTGTGGGAGTAACACGCACCAAAATATAGCCTCCTGTGTGGATCTGTGCCCCTCGCTTGTTGTCTGCAACATGTGTTTCTGTAGTTGCCATCTCCATGATGACAGTGCCCTGTGCTTGTGTGTACTGCCTGCTGTTGGCGAGTACCAAAATTGTCTTGTAAAAGTGACAGCAATGAGTCTGGGGGTCAGTACAGTCAAGATCTTGAAACATATCCCTGTTTGTTACATTGTAAAGTGTGTTCCCTTTATGTGAATTCGAGTTATGTGCCATTTTCCAGGAACGCATGTACAGCATAAAGCGAGGGAAACCCAGATCTCTGGTTGCTGCAACGAAACCTGGCAACAACTAGTACACTGTTGTGTATAGGCCAGGGCAGAGTGGCTGGATTCACACTTGCAGGTACCCAGTAACACAAACACCACCACACAGGATGCAGAATTGGCACCGTCTTTATAGTTTATGGTCAAAAACAAAGACCCTCAAGGGGTTAAATGGAGCATCAGATCCTTGTCCGTTTGGGGCTGAGGACAACTTGTAGCCCCTACCAACTTCCTCACATACATACCAATTGTTCCATGTTTGTGCACTGGTAAGCAAACATGCCCTTAGAGAGTTACTAGAGGCTCTTACAAACCTATACTTATACAACAGAGGAGGAAAATGCTCTGTTCCATCTCTTCCCAACTAAAATGATATTCAGACTTCCAAACCAGCGGTATGCAAGTATTCCCTCTGACAACATTCCTTTAAATGGCTGAGGAAAAAAAGCATCCGTTTCTACACGTTGCTTCCAACAAGGCTAAAGCAACATCTGAATCCAACACTTATTCCACACATCCCTCATCAAGGTAACAAAGCATTTTTCCCTTCTTAGGTAGTCACGCCTAAGCAACAATTGTATCTTGTCTTGTCGGACAATGATATGCATGCTTTCATCTGACTTTTTTTTTCCAAAGATTCCCTGAATTCACAGTGGAGGACAAATAAAATCCTAGAGGGGGAAGGGACTGCAGAGTGCATTAACTTCTCTTCCACAGCAATCATGTGAGCTTTGTCAGCAGAAGCTGACCAACAAATTTAGAGAAGCAGAGCAAAAGCACTAAAATGAGACAAACTGAACTTTAATACAGACTTGCTTGAAGGCTAATTCTCTTTTCCCCACTAGGTGTCTACACAGGTGCAAGTCAAATTTCAGTTATCTCTACACTGAATTGCTTTGGATGCTGCCATTCTCTAAATAGAAATAAACAAGATAAGCAACTCATCTGGATGTTATCCTTCCTTAGGAAAATAGCAAACAAAGGAGGATTCATTACCTAACTTGTATCCCCTTATCTTTGGAGAAAACTGCCTAAGCCTCTGAGGTTTCTTGCACTGAAAGCGTTCAAGTATTTCTGTGCAAAGAAGTTAACTGAACCAGTTCTATATTTCAAAAAGTTATACCACTCTGGCACGCACCATAAGACACTACACATGTACAACGACCACCACTGCAGGGCCGCATTACGGAGGGGAAAAGAAAAAACACAAGACTTTTTCTTTTACCAGCTTATCTTGCTGCCACTGCTAAGCGTCTTCCCATGGTATTAAGCAACAGAAGGAGTCACCCTCTGCACCGCCCCAGGAAACCTCCACTGACAGCAGTCAAGAGGTCACCTACAGACTGAAATCTCCTTTCAGGGGAAATCGGCTTTGCAGCAGGCGAAGGGCCGGGCCCCTAGGCCAGCTCCTTGCAGGTGTCAGCATGACCTACTGCAACCGCAGCCCCTCCGCGGCTTGGGGCAGGAATTTGGCAACCAGGGCCAGTCCTTTCCTCCCCTGCCGAACCCGAAGGCTCCTCGGTTCCTGGGAAAAGTCCACGGCGGGGAACAAAAGCTGTGCGCCCAGCAAGCATGGGGGGCTCCAGGCGCCCAGAAGCCAGCACTTTCTCTAAGTCTCTCAAAGTCCCTCCGCAAAAAAAAACAAAACCAAAAAAAGACACCCCCCCCACACACACAAAAACCCTCCCTTGCCAAGGAAGGCGATGGCTAGAGACCTTTTGTTCGAAATGTTACAGGAAGAGCTGTAGGAGCGAGGAGGGGAAGAGAAGGGCAAGCGTTGCACGCCTCTCAGCCCGGGGGTGCAGGGCAGGCTGCCGGCGGGGCTGGGTCCCGGGGCCGCGGCTCCTGCTCCTGCTCCGCTCAGCCTAAGCCGGGGGGCAGCGCCCGCGCCCGCTTTGTTCCTGGCCCCGAGGTCTCGCTGCAGGAAGGCGGCCGCACTTCCGCGCACAACAGGGAAGGACAGCGCCGGGTCCCGCCGTCTCCCGGCCCGGCCCGGCC
>NW_005841992.1:2362614-2364516 GCF_000455745.1 Alligator sinensis
CTGCGGGCGGGAGGTGCGGCCCGGGGGGGCCCGAGACGGGAGGAGAGGACGGGGAGCCCGGCCCCGCTGCCTGCAGTCCCGCGGGCCCTCGACCGGCCCGGGTTTCGGGACGGAGAAGCGTCTCAGCCTCTCTTCTGCCAACTCTCCGCAGGTCCCTGGGAAGGAGGGTGGGCACCGGGTGCTTCATCCTCGCGGGTAGCAACACCCGCCCTCCGTTTCTAAAAGAAACCAGAAGCTTTCCTAACATACCAGAGGCTGTGGGCTGCAGCATGCCCTTGCAGGGCCCAGCAAAACCAAACCCAACTTGATCGGGATGGAGCTGACCCCACCGTAGACCCCGTTTGGTCTGACACAGGCCAAGGAAGGAGGCAGAAATAATACAGGAAACCCTCACTACTGGGGGATTTGGGATTCACTGTTTCGAATATTCACAGTAGGCTGCAATGACCCGGCCTGTCTTGCCCAGGTAGCATGATGACACTTTGTTACTGTGCTCTGGTGATACTTTTACATTTAATATGTTGCAGTCTCAGCTAAGGGTTTTATTAGAGCAGGGAATAAAACACTAGTTAGCATTTTATTGGAATTACTGTCTCCAGCCTGTTTACCCTAGCCTATTATCGATACAGTACGGTGTTCGCGGACTTCCGCATTCACAGGGATCTCTAGAACGTATCCCCCACCAATGGTGAGGGACTCCTGGGATGAGAAACGCTGCTCAGTAGCCTTGCAGTCCTTGGGCTGATCTGGGCACCTCTCCAGCTCATAAAACACTCCTGCCTGTTGTGAGTGCCTTGACGGTGTGTCCCGGCCTCCATGGGAAACAATGTCCACTCTGGAGCTAATGTTCAGCTGAGTTGCCATTTGCCCGCCTGCACTCTTGTTTTTTCGCTAGAGTCAAAAACAAGTTGGCAGGGCTGTGAAATAGGAGCTATGTTACCAGGAGCAGCTAATGCACAGCAGAAGGGCTCCGTTAGTGGAACGTCAAGACCATTCCAAAGGAGAGAGGGTTGTTAATGCCTGGAGAATTAAGAGTTTAGAAAGAATAGGATAGATTGTAATAAACCATGAAATCAGTTGATTCCCTCTGCTGCCTGAATAAAACTGCCAGGCAGTTGGGTTTAAGCTCTGGGTGGACTAGGAATCAAAGGGCAATTGTACCCCGCCAGATCTGCCCCTGGCAGCACTTGGTATGTGGTGTGCCTCCCAGGCTGCCGCTGCAGCTGGGCCTTGCCACAACACTTACAAATTAGCTCCAGTGCAGCAAAGGCTGCGGTCCAGGCCAAGGAGGGAGGTTGGGCAGGGAGAGCTCATGTGTTCCATGTGCTTCTGCTAGTTCCTCTTTGCCTTTTTTTTTTTTAGTATCTGTCATGGTGTAGGGTTTAGAGACAGTGTCCAGAAGAAAAGGGAAGTTTGTATATATGCCTGCATGCTGATTCCCAATCTGTTCAGTGCAAACCTCAACCTTACTTGCCATCTCAGCAGGAGACGACACGATGACCTCAGCTCAGCAAGTCAGAGCCGAAAGCCATTTCTCAGGTCCCCCACTCAGACTCTGAAATAGTTGCGGGGGAGGAGACAAGTCTATGCTGCAGAATTGGAGACCTGTTGAGATAATAGCACATTGTTTGCTGCTAACCCCTGTTCAGCTGTGCAAGCTGTAAGCCCTCAGGGGCCCAGAGCGTAGGTGACATGTAGGGGGTGCATGTGTACCCCCTGAGAGCGAGTGCTCTCAGCTTACATGACGGGCAGGGGGGGCAAGTGGAGCACTGGTGCCACCCTCCCACCCTCGAGAAATGCGGCTGGCACTTCCAGGCACACCACACCACCAGTGCTTCCGGGCTTGGCAGCCAACCACGGCCCCTCCCCCCCCCGGTCGGAGATCGGCTGGAGAGGGGGGGC
>NW_005841992.1:2364547-2366282 GCF_000455745.1 Alligator sinensis
CCCCCCCTGCCACTAACGGCTACCTGCGGACGGTCCCCACTTGACCCACCCTCACTACCACCTGCATCAGTGCCTGTGGGTGGTCACAGTGTCCCCAGCCTCAGGAGGCGTGTGTCGCCTATGGCCCAGAGTTTTCCAGGGTGCACATCGTGCTTCTGATGAGGGGGGATATATGCCTGGGTAGTGGGGAGAGAAAGCACAGCCACGTGGGAGACGGTGAGAGGTGGGATACAGCTATACTTTCAGCTGCTTTCACTAATTACAGCAGTGAGGGCCAAACTTTTTGGGAGGCATTTCACAAACTACCTCTAAACCCTTCATGAGCACCACTGCCATCCCCTTCCTCTGACAGATCTGCTGGTCTACTTCCTGCCCTAACTGCCACAGCTGCCTATCCCCTCCTTGATCTGCCACGTGTTATACACAAATGTTGCTTGTGCCACTTGTGGCACACATGCTGCAGATTGGCCAGCCCCAAATTAGAGAATGCCAAAGTATGCTTACCTCCATATAATACATATTTAAAAGACTCATTTCCTGCCCTAAGGAGTTTACAGTAAAAAATGGACACAAAAACAAGGGACATGTCAAAACACTATGGGTAAATGCATGGGCTATGTGATAAGAGTAGGTTGGATATGTAGGTAGCAGGAAGTTATATAAAGCTTGAAAGTGAGGGCAAAGAATTTAAGCTTGAAATTGTGCAGTAAAGGGAGCTACTGGAAGGATTCAGATGCATGAGATGTGGTCAGATGGATTAGCCAAAGAGATGGTTGTAGCAGCTGTACTTTGTAGGCATAGGGGGAAGGTGATTTTAGTGCCAAAGAGGTCAGGGAAAGTAGTTGTGGTAATTAAGACATGACATAAGGGCACAGATACAAGTCTAGCCTATCTGGACAGAGTGAAGAGGTCAGCTCTTCAAAATATGATATGAGAAACAGCTAGAATTGGGCTGGTAAAGGGATTTCAGTGTCTAGAAAGACATCATAATTAAGACAAACTTCCATTTTTATAGTAGTCTGTAGGCCTGTGTGAGTACGCAGCTATTTGATTCAGCTTTGGATCTGGACGCTTCAGATGCCAGTGATCCAAGCCGGACCTCCAGACCAGGTTTCCGCTTCAATCCAGCCGAAGCGGCTCTGAAGCTTTGGAGCTGCCTCAGAGATCTGGCCACAGGGTATAATGGGGAATCAATGAAATATCTATAATTTTGTTTTTTGTCTAATTTGGATAAAATCTTGCAGGGATGGTAGCCTCTGCTGAAAGCATGATGGCTGCCAAGTTTTAAGAAGATCAGTGCAGGGGTTCGGGTGGAATTGCACCCCAAATTCTTCAAAGCAAAACTCATGTCACGTGTATGTGTTACACCACGGGGGTGGGGGGGACAGATGGGACTGCAGTGGTGGTAGCCCCTGGTAAGGTCACAAAGCCTGACAAGTTTCAAGGTGATAGGTGCAGGGGTTTGGGGGGAACTGCACCTCAAGCTGCTGACAGGCAAATTCGTGACATAGATGACTGTGTGTGTGTTCAGGTGCAGTGGGCTGAAAACTGCAGGTGTGGTGGCCCCTGCTGAGGCTGCAAAGCCTGCCAAGTTTCAAGGAGATAGGTGCAGGGGTTTGGGGGGAACTGCACCTCAAGTTTCAGACAAGAAAAACTTGTGACATGGGTGACACTGTGTGTGTTAAGGCGCAGCAGGGTGAAAGCTGCAGGGATGGTAGCCCCTGCTGCGGCCACG
>NW_005841992.1:2366592-2375662 GCF_000455745.1 Alligator sinensis
CTTAATAACTATTCTCCAACCATTTGGGTTGGTCTAATAAAAGATATCAAATTCACCCAAGGAACCTTGTCTGCCAATCAATCATGATTCACTCAGGGACCAGCTCAATACACAGTTGCTAGCTAATGTAGCCAGTTATTTAGCAACAATTAACATCTACAAAACCATAGACTAAGGAGAGGAAATAATACAGACAATCAACTGCCTCAAGACAGAGACAGTCAGTTGCACAAGCACCCATGTCATGAGTTTTGTCCGTCAGCAGCTAGGGGTGCAGGGCCCCAGAACCCGGAAACCCTGCACTGATCTCCTCAACAGCTGGCAGGCTTTGCGGCTGCAGCAGGGGCTACCATCCCTGCAGCTTTCACCCTGCTGTGCCTTAACACACACACAGTCTCCCATGTCACAAGTTTTGCTTGTCCGCAGCTTGCGGTACAGTTCCCCCCAAACCCCTGCACCTATCTCCTTGAAACCTGGCAAGCATTGTGGCCTCACCAGGGGCTACTACCCCTGCAGTTCCCCCCCCTGTGGTGTAACACATACATATGACATGAGTTTTGCTTTCAGGAATCTGGGGTGCAGTTCCCCCTGAACCCCTGCCCCAATCTTCTTGAAACTTGGTAGGCGTCATGCTCTCCGCAGAGGCTACCATCCCGCAGGTTTTTATCCAAATCAGATTAAAAATCAACAAAGTTATAGATATTTCATTGATTCCCCATTGTACTCTATGGCCAAATCGACGAATTGGCTCCGAATCTTTTCCAAAGTGATTTGGAAGCTCTGAATCAATTCAGAAAGCCTAAAGCTTCCAGTGATTAATTTCAGGTTCATAGATTCGGCTTCTGAATCATCCGAATCATCTTCAAATCCGAATCATGATCCGAAGCTTTGCACAGCCCTAGCAGTCTGCCTTTCTGTTAGAGGTTTATTAACAAAAAATAAACAGTTCATAGGGTAATTATTATTGGAAGTAGTAAACAGTTTAACTATAGTATAATATAATTAGTTTTCATGAAAGGGACTAAATATTTTGGAGTCCCAACTTTCTTTATATTTCCCCAAAAAAACCTTTTAATCCATTCTAATGCATTGAGTTCTGAAAATTATATTAATAACTTCATGTTTCTCTTGAAATTTTCTATCATTAGTCCATCACAGTTGTATAAGATACATTAAACACTTACTTTAAACTCTGCAGCGTATACTTTGCAGCAGAATTTTTATTGACATGACTTTACATGATTGTAATTACAGTATAAAAATCTACATTATTATTTTCGAAGATGCTTCCCTTGGGCAGGGTTTCTCATTCTGCCTTCATAGTGTTGTTGGGACCATTTTCATTTTTTTTTCCCGTCTATGCACTCCCACTCTTATTATCCACACTTTCACTGCATCTAAGGAGAACTGGTGCACTGTGTTGGAAATCCATCGACACCTGTAGCAGGGGCGGGGAAGTGGCCCCTGCTAGATCCCTGTAGGAGGGACCAGGCTGTGGAAAATCACCCCCGGCAGGGCTCGGACAAGTGGTACCATGCGGACCTGCTGGCTGCAAACTGCACCCCCCCCCCCCCCCCCCCCACCCACCCCTCTTACCCGGCCAGGTATGTGAGGAGCACCAGGCAGCCCAGCATGCTGAGGGAAACCGCTGGGAAGTGTGGGACTCATCTGGCAGAGACCGAGCGAGTGGCACTGCCTTGGTGCTCCAAGGGGCCTCAGGGGGCGGGAGGGGGCAGGGCAGGGGTCAGAGAGAGCAAGCTGCTGGGGAAACGTTTGGGAAGGGGGATTCATCTGTCAGGGTTCTGAACGGACAACGCTTCCCTAGTGTGCTGAATGGAGCTCCAGGGAAGGGAGTGGGGGCTGCACACCTGGCCCCAGAAGCATGTGCCCTGAGGATGGGTGCTGATTGGCTGTAGGAAAATCCAAGGAAGTTTAAAGGGAGTGTCCCAGGAGAGAACAAGAGGAAGGACCGCGAATAAGAAAAGAAAGTTACAGGGAACAGAATAAATAAGAGGGAGAGGGAACAAACGTAAAAGTTAAAACAAAAAACTGTTTACCTACAGCAGGAGCCGTGGCGCAGCGGGAACAAGAAGAGAAACCCACGCAGCTTGTTAGCCACTTCTTTATACAGCTGAGGCCGGCCAATGACGTCACCAGCAATCACCAGCTGGCGGGGATAAAAATGGCTGATGGTGGAGGAAAGGAAAGGGGAAGAATGGACCGGAGGAGCGTGTGGCCCCAGGACCCACTCCGGGAATATCTCAGGAGGAGAGGAGCACCAGACGAGGAGCCAGAGGAAGCTCCTGATGCTGGTCGTGTTAGCGACAGCAGGGAACATGTCATCAGTGCTAGAGACAAGCCAGAAGCAGCCCCTGCAATCTGTGAAGGCAGCAGCAACAGGGGGAGCAGAGAAGGGCATATGAAGACCCACAGCATAGCAGGTGGGAGTATTGGGAACAGTTGGGAGGAGGAGGAAGTGGCCCCGTTGGGAAGGTCCCAGCAGGAGCAACAGGCAAGGCTATGGAAAAGCAGGGCACCTACCCTGAACACAGAAAGTAGCCAGCCATAAGCAGAGGAACCATGAGACACCCGGACTGGGATGCTCCAGCAGGGAGAGAAGTGGGGCAGCACAGGGCTCACGGAAAGAGCTGAAAAGGGGAAAAGGATGACCTGAACAGGAGGCTATGGATATACGATCCAAGCAGGGGTCATACCCTAGTTAGACCATAGGGGACTAGATACCTGGTACTTGATTGTAAGGGAACAGGGAAGGGGGCTACCCAGGTTACCAGCGAAACGGTAGATGTGTTGTCTTGTGGTTTTTCTTTTGTGTTTTTCTTTTGTATTGCCCCACGTGAAGGGATTGAGAGGCAGGACAGGCGTATATAAATAGAGTAATTGGTGCAGGACCCGTAGGGCTTTTCATTGTGATTCAATCCTGAGGACGGGAGCTCATCCTAGGCAAGTACAGGTTCCACAACCGGGACCTCCAATCATAGAAAGCCCATGATGGAGTTAGTGAATCATCCTCTGGAGCTGATACTCAGGACGGGAAGAAACCCAAGAGGCCCCACAGCTACAGAAGAAGGGAGACGTGGCCCAAGAAGACTGAGTGATCCATTGAGGTGGCGTAAGGTTGGGGTGTAGGGGTGGTGGAGCCCTGCAAGTGACTGTCGGGCAGACCGTGCGCCGCAGAAGGACCCCGGGTAGTCAACCCACCACTGGGAACATTCAAAGTCGTGGCAGGAGAGAGAGAGGAAGACTACTCCAGGAGTGAACAGCTACTTGGCAGTTTATGGGAGTCTGCAAGGCATACATCACCCATTGCTTGGATCAAGGCTGCATGTGACAGGGTGTTTGAGACCCGGCAGTCACAGGGAGGATGCTGAGAAGGGCTTGGTGTGGAAAGAGGAGGGCTCTGCTACAGCCAAGACCCAGCTAGCTGAACCCCTGGGGATGCCAGAGACACTGCAATCTGAGAGAGGAGTGAACCCAAACAGCTACCCAGATAAGTGAAATTGGACGGTGGGGTGTTTATGGGTGGTCCCCATTGGCTGGGGAGATGAGGATGCTGGGATGAGAGTACCCCTGGGAATGGGTGCCAAACTCTCAAGAAAGAGGGCAAGGGGAAATGTTTGAGGCTCCCCCTTGCTCTCCTGGGGCTTCTGGCTGGGGGGGAGGGGCCGGGTGGGCTTCCCCTGGGTCCTACTGCCCTTGGTTCTTGTCATCTTTGACAGGAACCAAGGGCAGATAAATATTAATTTTCTAAAATTTTTAAGGGCCCTGTGAGCTGGATAGAATGGCCTCATGGGCTGGATGTGGCCCATGGACTGTATTTTGCCCACCCCTGATTTAAACTGATAAGCCCTATTTGGGACTCTTACTGTCAAATTCCATTCTTGGACAGTAATATTTCAAAACCTTGCTGCTACTTTTAAAATCTTGAGCCAAATTTGTCCCCAAATTTGAAATAATTTAATTGAGTTCAGTAGATTGGCACCAGGAATTTAATTTGATTTCCAAGGGATAGAGTAATTGCCACCATGGGACAGAGTGTGAGTTTGTGCAGAGATGTTCTGCTGGAATGTGCTTTGGGAGGAGTAAGGTGCCCCCACCATGTCAGCTGAGTGAGGTCAGAACAGAGTCTTGTGGCAGTCTAAAATTACATCATTCTATTCTGGAACAGGAAGGCCTTCAGTCAGCTGATTTAAAATCGGTTAAGAAGTGCAGATTGTAAGAGCCTCAGGATATACACTGTAAAAAGACACTGCTGCTTCCTCATTCCCAAAAATGAAAATGTGCATATTCAGTGTAATTATGGCTATATCAGCACAGGTCACATTGTCTCTGCTAAGTCAGTTACATGAAAATTTCTGAAGGATTGAGCACAAGTAGTGTGGAGTTGGGATACATACAGAAAAACTAGCAAGTTAATTGTAAACATGAAAGAAGAAAAATATCAGTGAAGCAAAAGAGTTAAGACTGTAAACTGTGACATGTTCCTGTTATAGTTTGGGAAAAGGATATGTTGCTTTTCCAAGGAACACAATTTAAATAAAGGCCATTTGGAAGGCAAAACAGTAACTTTAAAAGAAAGAATCTTTCTTGCCAAAATGTGGTTTTAACATTGCCAGCCATGACATACAGAGGAAAAGAGGGAGTTAAAAATTAGACAGGAATGCATGAAAGGAAGAATCTGAGCTTTTCTCATACATTGACAACTATGGGAAAAGACTTAACCACATACATACTAGAGACTGTAAAGAAGCTGAATTGGTAATTCTGCAAGTAAAAGAGGTGAAGAATGGACTACTTCTGTGACTAATAGGGATATTGGAGAGAGCAAAGTATAGCTAATAGTTTTGCATTTACAAAGAAGTAGAATCATATATATACGTATATAATCCATATTTCAAAGATGCCTATTTGCTTTGTTTGTGAGAGTGTTTAAAGCATTTTCGATTTTTGTTCTGTACCATACAAAATATCATCTGATGGCATCTCCCAAGAATTATTTTCTATTCAGCAAGATTGCCCTAATCCAGGGGTAGGCAATGTTTTTTGGCTGGAGTGCTGAAAAAAACACTATGTGTACCTTGGAAGGCGCCGGTGTGCCGATATGCCGAAGCCCAGAGCAGCTGTTTGCAGCCTCCCGGCTGCAGCCAGCCCATGGAGCTTGGTCTGCTTGCCACAGGGCTCACTGGGAGCAGGCTGGGCTCCGTGACTGGCAGCAGCTGCTTAGAGCCCAAGCTGGCGGTGTTGTGCTGAGCAAAATGGCCTTGCATGCCATGCTTGGTACATATGCCAAGGGTTGCTGACCCCTGCTAATCTATAGGAGCATCATGTGTATACAGGTCATCAGAAGCACCAAAATCCTACTGTTCATGCTGCATCTTCCTCTTTGCTTAAGGTTGTTTTACCGTAATTAGAATGGCGCACATAAACGTCACCCAACTTTTCTACAGCCCAAAAACAATTTTACCCATGAGCAGGTTTCTATAACCAGCAAACATAAAGAAGTCAAAGAATCCATGCTATGTGAATTTATTATGTAGAAGTTTCTAAAGTCTGAGCAAACTAATAAAATGCTAGAGCTGTTGAGGAACAATTTTTTTTCCTTTAAAATATCAACAAAAAAGATTGTTTCATAAAAAGTTTTATTCAAAATTTCATATTTTCTACTTAAAATCCAAAACTATCATCTTTTTCAGATACTGAATGATGACATTTTTGTACTCTATTTTTCTTTCAAAAAACCATTCAACATTTTCAACAAAACACATATTGAGTGAAAATTTCCATTGTATCAAAAATCCATTTTCTGTCAAAAAATGTTGATGAAATTTTTCATCAGCTCTGCAAAATAACAGGATAGAAATGTAGACAGACAATGATTTTTATTGCTGAGGCATTTGCGGTAAATAATCAAATTATTACAAGACTTATATCTCCAAATGTGACATCTGTGTTTATGTTTCAACACAGTAAAATTATATAAACATAGATTCTGCCTTTTATAAAATGTAAATAATTCTCTTCCTGCTGTTGCAGTTCATTTTACCCTACTGTGTAGATCATTGTGTTCTCATGAAAAGGTGTACGGCTCTGCAGATTAAAGTCTTCTGAAGAGCTAACAGGTATAGCATGAACAGTAGATGTACAAGCTACACATGCCATGCTGATGCACTTAATGTAAATCAATACTTTCTGAACCACCTAGGACTGAGAAAGCATAGTGAAGTTTCCACAGCCATTGAACAGATACCTCTAGTGAGACTGTTTTAATGAGGGTGGCAATTATGAAGTGAGCTTTACTTGAATATCCAGCCATGAGATAACTCAGATTTGATGGTGAGGGTCTCAGTGTGAGGAATGGCTAGATTAAGTATAAATGAATTAATTACTCTGTGAACATCAACTCATTTTGTATATATTTTTCTATGGCAAAGGCTCTCCAGTTTCTTCCGCTGGCTCCAAAGTGAAAGGGCTCATATCCCATTACTAACCATATGAGATCCCCAGTTCCCCATGCGTCAATTATGCATAACAATCAGTGATCCCATTAAGTTACAAGGCATCTAGAAAGTAGGCAACACGTGCACTTCTGCAAAGTGTGCAAGGCACAACACCCTGCCATATTTTCAAGACTCCTGTTGATCTGTCTACTTAAATAATCTGGGTTTGGTGGGGGGCACAGAATATTTCAATATGAATGTGAATTCTGCAGGACAGGAATGAAGAGCTGCTTCTTTTACATAAAATGTCTCAAGTGACACTAGTAGCAGCAGCAGCAGTGCAAAGCTCACTTCAAATTAGGGTCCTATCCTGTAAAATCAGTGGGAGTTCCAGGTGCACAAGAAAGGTATGATCTGGTCAGTTTTCAGCTGCTGCTTGGGCTGGGAAAATACTCCTTGCTGAAGCAACAAAAAAGAATGATTCTTTTCTGCCACTGAGACTAAAGCTGTCACTTTAAAGCCTTTGTCCTTTGGGACAAAGTTGTGACATGATTAACTTGTGACAGCTGTATCATGATACCCTGGTGAACTCAAGTCACATAGTGTCAAAATTTCAAAATGTCATGTTATAATATTATTGTTACACAATATGGCAGATGTTGTTTTGTCAGGCCCCAAATGATCGTGAAATGCCATAGGGCAGGGGTTGTCAACTGGGGATACGCGTACCCCTGGGTGTACTTGGACCGGTCCTAGGGGGTATGCACGGGCGGGTGGGAATGGAGTGCTGCTGACTCCCAGGAGCAGAGGCAGGGTGGGGCGAGAGCAGTAGCGCCCCTCTGCAGGGTGGGTAAGTTTACACGCTGCGGCCGCCCCTAACACCTTCCCCCCCTGCCCCCGCCACTACCACACACTATGGTCCTGCTCCTGAGAGGCGGCAGTGGCACTCCGTCCCCGCCCACCTGCCCGTCCGTCCCCGCCCGCCTGCCCGCGTGCCATCCCCACCTCCCTGCTCTGTGTCTGGCTGTGCTCTCCCTCCTCCCCCTCCCCTGCTTGGTGTCCCCCCTGCCCCGCCGGGGTACTTAGACTAAAAAAAGTTGAAAGCCCCTGCCGTAGGGTGCCATTAACAAAATCAGCATTGCCCCATTGACCTATGATTAGTTATAGGTGCAGTAAAGCAGAAGATAAAAGACAAAATATTTGCATCTCACCTTTATAGATTGTGTTAAACTACAACAGCAATTCTTCTGTTCTTCCACATAAGGGTTTCCTACCAGGAAAATAAAACTAACTATGACTGTATCAATTTCATTCAATTGTTGCAGTCAGACCAGTGGACAAGTCCATAGAATAGTCCATAGAATCATTGCAGATATAATTCTTTATTATGATACGCAACAAAAAAGCCAGTTTCTAATGCATTCTTTCTAATGCATAATTGGGCAGCAGCAGCACACACTGCAGGAACAGTGACCAGAGGTTCACTATTCCTGGGGGAGAGATGTCACCTCCTTTTTTGCCACCAACATCCTGTCAAGCAGCCAAAAACTCTATTTTTTGCAGAAAAAAATTGCTGCCATCTACCCTACCAGCCGGCCACTGGTCCTGCAGTGGACACTGCTGCTATTTCTCTGTCCTCCCCACTGCCAGAGTGAATGCAGAGTGTGAGAGAGAGGGAGGGATGCGAGATGGGAGGATGAGGCATCCCCCTGACTACATTCCTGCACCCCCCTTAGGCAGCACCCAGAGCTCCTCCCCCACTTGCCCACTCATTATTATTCTCCTGTATCCTTTATTTAGTCGCCTACAGGTCTAGAGTTGGGTACCAATTACAGAACTGTTTTGAAAATCTGACTTACACTATAAACATATATGCATCAATGCTATCACTGTTATTATCCTTTTGTATAATATTTCTGCTGATTATAGCAGCTAGAGTTTCAATATTATGAAAGGTTTTAAGTGGCAATAATTTATTTTAAGAAAAAAAGCTTAAGTCAGAAAAAAGCCAAATGTAATAATAATAATAATAATGTATAATAATAATAGTATTACCATTGTGACATTCATTGAGAAAAGACTTTTCATTTCAATTTGCAATGGCATTTTTTGAATTTGTATTTATTAATAAGTCCAATAAATTTTTATAGAAACATTTTGATGACACTAGTTCAGCAGTTTTACAAAGATTAGATTTAGTGTGCATACAATGACAACTTTTTAATTCACTAAAAATAATTACATTTTCTTTAATTAGAATTTTTATATATAAACGGAATAGTTGCCTAGCAGTTGTTTTTTTAACCAAAGCAGTAAAAGAGAAGATATCATACATGCTGTGGCGGGCCAGTAGGGGGCGCTCCTGCGTTGAGCCGCCCACCTCCCTGCTCCCGACCACCTTCCAGGCTCCGAGTGCCTCCCTTAGGGTGCCTCCCGTCCGGCCGACCCCTTCCCTGGAGCACACCCGCTAGCCTGGGGTTCCCGCTGCCACCATCCAAGGCTCTGGACTCACTTCTGGCTCTGTGCACCTTAGAAAACACAGGCCTGATCGTCCAATGGGTGCTAGACCCAATACAAGCACTTGGGGCACTTCCCCAAGTCAGGGGCTGATTAGG
>NW_005841992.1:2381398-2388112 GCF_000455745.1 Alligator sinensis
CAGTAGGGGGCGCTCCTGCGTTGAGCCGCCCACCTCCCTGCGCCCGACCACCTTCCAGGCTCCGAGTGCCTCCCTGGGGTGCCTCCCGTCCGGCCGACCCCTTCCCTGGAGCACACCCGCTAGCCTGGGGTTCCCGCTGCCACCATCCAAGGCTCTGGACTCACTTCTGGCTCTGCGCACCTTGGAAAACACAGGCCTGATCGTCCAATGGGTACTAGACCCAATACAAGCACTTGGGGCACTTCCCCAAGTCAGGGGCTGATTAGGAAGCCTCCCTCAGTCCACCGACCTAAGGGCCTCCTTGGCATAATTTAGACCCACCCTCAATAAGTCTCCACACCGGTCACAAAGGAGAACTTTATTGATTACAGGGGTAGGGCGGAAACAGGGTAAAAGGTAGAGCAATATCAAGAAATCTTATAGGAATATCACAGGAATCCCATAGAGCAAACCAGGGTGGCTGAGGTAGCCGTTTCAACACGCATCTGAGTTACTGAAGCTAAATATCTAATCGGATCTCTAGTAGGTTACTCACTCGCATCATCCAGAGGTGGTTGTTGTTTCCTCTGGAGGCAGGGCACTCTTGCAGCATGCGGTGATGAGGAGAGAGCCAGGTTCAGATTCACCTGGATGACCGCATGGATAATGGCTGCTCTCTGACCTCAGCAGCCAGTCCAATCGAAGCTGCCAATACTGGCTACAAACCGTCCAATCTGCATGGCATCCCTGGCTACCTGGGCCCGCGCGCAGGGCCGGGTCTTCCCCCCCTGCCCAGGTGACCAGAGCATCGCCTCCCAGGCGCCAGGCTTTTGTCTGCAGACAAGGAGCGAGATCCCTGCTGTGAGAGATTCAACAGCAGCCTCTCAGGCCGGCTGAGACAGATCTCTGGAGAGGGGCACCGACGGGGGCATTTCTGCCACACATGCCAGGTAATATAGTTGCAGATTGTTTTGTTCAAAATTACAGGTAGCCTTATAAAGACCACTAAACAAGACAAGTATCAGGTTTTGCTAATTTGGAAAGAGAAAAACCAGAATGACATACCGTCCTCACTGTTCAGTATGTCATCTTCAGACTATCAGTGGGTGTGTCTACACATCCATTTCCGCCAGCTTAAATTTACTGCACAATAAGTTACTGCGCAGTAAGGAGGAATAGGCTGACTTCTACGTGTGCACTTGTTAAAACTAATTAATGCTGTGCGTGGGCTGTACGCACATGTAGACAGCTTTACTGTGAAGTAACTAATCAGGTATAAATTTGATACCTGCATCATGCAGGTATCAAATTTATGCTCAAGTTAGCATAAGTCACCATATTTACTGCACAGTATGACCATGCATGTGTAGATGTGTGCCTGTACTGCGCAGTAATTTTGGTTACTGTGCAGTAAATGCACACATGTAGATGTGCACAATGAGTCTCACAATAACAGAATCATTTCATGTTTTTGACTTGCAGCAAAAGTGGTATAACTCCCATTTTCATTTTATCTGTTCAGTCACAAAAATCTGTATTAAAAGTGAAGTTTTGAGGCTAGGGAAAAGCATGGAAATTCATAGATAAGGCTGATACCCTGCCCTTTCCCACACCAAAACATTCTTTGTTATGCTGTGCTTTGTATGCTCATAAACTTTTATGAAACTCCTACAACTCCTGAGCTTTAATTTAAATATAACGTGGAACATGGAGTTTCTTCATATAACCTTTCCAGTAGAGGGAAAGGTGCTAGAATAGAGCCAGTCAATCTGCTAATGCTTGGTAATATTTCTTATGTATTTTCTGGATAAAATGGAGCTTTATCAGACAGAAGGCAGGGCAGAGTAGCACCTCGTTCAGAGAAGCATAAGCTTTCATAGGTGAAATAGGCTGTTGCCTATGGAAGCTGATGCCTCTTTGTACCAGTTAGTCTCTAATTTGCTGCCCTACCCTGCCTTCCCTTCTGCCAGTTATGCCTGTAACTAGTTCTTTGGCTGCTGCTGTCCTACAAAAAGAGGGAACATTTAGAACAGCATTTTAGAAGTAGAAGTAATTTGCTCTGAATGGAAAACATGCTGTTTAAGCAACAAACTTTTTTAAAGGCTTTTTTGCAGAGATTCTGCACTGTAGGTTGAATGTCCAGCACCACTGTGATCTGGAGACCACTTATATTGCACCTCTTAATAAAGCATAATAGGTCATTAATGTGCCATAGTTTTGGCGCATTAAATTTAGTACTTGTATAATCAAGCACTAACTAAATTAATGCGCAGTAACCAGCATTACTTTGCAGTAGTGCCAGTGCACACCTTTTTAGTGATGTCACTATGCAGTAGCCTAATAATACTGTGCAGTAGCATATTAGCACTGTTTGTGCTATGATGCGCTACTGCACAGTATTATTAGGCTACTGTACCATTAGTGTCTTGTGTAGATGTGCCCAATGTTTCTAATCCCCCATGCTTGGAGGTAGAGGGTTTACAATACAGTGCATTAAAACATGAATGTTTTCAGTTTATTTTGGAAGCAGAAGCACATTTGTGCTTTGGCCTAAAATCAAATGGATTCCTGATCTATGAATATAGGCACTCTATACCAATGTAATGGTAAAGTGGGATTTAAGTGTCTCTATAGGCGTGATGTACACAAGGCTAAATATTACCTTGTCTCAACACTTTCTAGAAAATCTTAGTAAGCTTTGTCACCAAACAGATGGTTTATATTTTTGGAGATATTTTGAAATAAAGATTTCATTTTTTACTCAGATGTCTGTGATGATGCCAAAAATGTCTCCTGCATGCAGTGAAGACAGCAGGGTTGTTGGAAGGTTTGTATCTCAAATCTTCTGGGTATTAGTCTTCTCCTCTGGCAACACTCTAACTGTTATCAGCTGCTTTCCAGGGCAAAAGATAACAGATAATTCTGGATTCCAGAATAAATTGGGCCTCTATTTCCATATATGCAGCACATTATGCATGCCATCTATTTTTCAAATTGCCATTTTACAATCAAACTCCTGGCTGACGCATGGTCATGAAAGAAGATCATTCCCCTCTCTCCCCCCATGTTATGTCTTCATAAGGCTGGATGCTTCATGACAGATGAGGTGGGTTGAGGTGGGTGATTATAATCCCATGAGAGAAACAAGGTCACTTCTCTTATCTAATTATTGAGAAGAAAAATATCCCTGCAGTAGCTGCTTACAGAACTAAAGTAGCAGATATGACCTGCTGGTCTCATTTTTTGCATGCTTATGCAACATGCCTGGATCTGTGTTGTGCCTAAACCCATATGGTAGTCCTGTTTACTAGCAGAATAAGCATTGCAGCCACTATAGACATCCACCTGGTCCAATACAGGCAAAATGTTGCATGCTGTTTGCATGTTGACTCTATCCTGTACCAGCTGATACTCTGCTCTATGGGAACACAGGTAAAAGTTTACCTCTATTAAGTAGTGCTCTTTCCTTTTTTTACAAACATGTCCATGTTGTATGGGCTATGGCAGGTGGAGCTGTATAATTGCAAATCCAGCAGCCCCTTTACCGTTGCCTTTGTTTCACTATTGCCATAAGTGGAAAGAGCTGCTGAAGGTGCTTCCAGCCTGTGTTATTCCCTATTGTCTCTGCATAGTGAAGTTATACATATCCTGCTGCCCATCAAACCTTTGTGCCAATGAAAGAGCTGGGTAAAGATTCTTATGCAATGCTATGGTGTATTTATGACTCCATCACTGGGGGCTATACTAATTGTAGGAAAGCATAAGTTGTGCCCGATACTTTAAGAGGTTTAAGCAGGCTGTGGAGCAGCC
Organism: Alligator sinensis; assembly: GCF_000455745.1. NCBI lineage: Eukaryota > Metazoa > Chordata > Crocodylia > Alligatoridae > Alligator > Alligator sinensis. The sequence goes on from NW_005841992.1 coordinate 2,385,188, forward strand.
GGCAGGTGCAGTCAGGCCCAATAAGGTGATCACATGACCACAAGAGGGCCACCAGATTGGATGAGGGCTGGGCAGCCAGGGTATAAGCCCAGGCCCTAGGAGCAGAGCTGGCAGTTACGTCTAGGTAGCCAGTGGAGAAACATTGCGCAGCCTGAGGAGAGCAGCTCTCAAAACATCTGGAGGTTAGGGTAGGAACTATGGGGATGGAGGAGGTTCCTGTTGGAGGAGGTTCCTGTTAGTGCAGTTTCAGTAAGACCTGAAACTGCACCCTGCTGGAGTTGGATGGTGTGGTGGGGCTGCCTGTGGTAGGGCAGTCTCCAAGAAATGCCACACCTGGGTCTCCCCAGTGAAAGGTGAGGATGGGGTGCTGTAAAGTCTCAGCCTCCGCTGCCTTTTAAGTACCCTGTGGAGGGGAAAGGCAAGGGAAGCACACCCTGACAGTAAAGCACAGGGCCCAAGGCCCATAGAGTGGGACCTGAGGCCCAAAGGGTGTAAGGCCCAGGAGTTCAAGTGAGGGGTGGACTAGTGGCCCGGAGAAGGGGCCAGGAGGCCAAGTCCTACACAGTGGGGCCTGAGGACAAATCTGGGCCATAGGCTGAGTGTGGCCCAGCAAAGGGGCCAGGAGAAGTTGTAGGTGATTTGAATGCCATCTGCGCAGCATGGGACATGGTGTAGGGGTGGTTTAGAGACATGTAATTGGCCCAGTACACCAGGGCCACAATTAGGACAGCCTCCTTCATTTTACATCAATTCATTTAACATCAAAGGCATGGCAAGTGAGTCAGGGCAGACTGCCCTAGGTAGGGGGTGGGCCAATGATGTGCATGGCCTTGAAGACAGAGCTTGTAGCTATCCCTCCCTCCCCCCACAACCACACACACACTAATCTATGTGAAAAAAAAAAAAGAAAACCCCTAAGGTAGCTTTACTGTTTGTGGTTTATTTTTATAGATGTGATTGCTTTAAAAGGGAGGCACAATCCTGTACCTACTATTGTTCATAAAATTGGATACGATGTTAAACCATTCTTATGCCATCAGAATCCACAGTGTTGAAGCTGAAAAGGCATTTTAATCCTTAACAAATCATATCCCCCAAACCTATGACCTAATCCCACAAAACATCCTTGTGCTCAAGTCATTGTGTTAGATTCTGAGTTGATATAAATTGATATGAACCTGCTTAACACCAGATGAAGACCTGAGTCTATACTGACAGATCTTATAGGACTGGGTCTTACCTTGGCCCTTTCCTGAAATATTATGAATGCAAAAAGCTAATTAACTGTGTAAGAACCAAAGAGTCTTCTGAATACTACTATCAAGTAGGATTGTTAAACAATCACAAAAAAATATAATTATACTCCTACATCTGCTGACTGGAGTGTTCCCAAATACAGGAAAAAAAGGAAAATAAAGTTTTAGCTGACACAATACAGAAGCATCTTATTTTCTTGATCTCTCTTATGATAGTATGTGGGAGAATTACATTTTTAGGCATCCTTTTGTGTTAGGAGTTTTACATCTATGGTGAAATTTCCAGGCTAAATCAAGATTGCGCCTCTTAGGATCCACTTTCAGTATCTGAGAATGAACATACAGTACATGCTTTCACTTGTTTTTAAGTCATGTTCCAACTAGCAGTTCACTAAAATTGTTACTTTTGCGAACAGAGTATAAGAATAGTTAATAATTGATGTTCTTCTGATTCCAAAGTGCAATAGTGTGAAAATGAATGACTAATTTGTTGATATGGAATGGAATTTTAATCTTTTATGAGAACATCCTGGCTCTGTGTGCATGCCTCTGAGACAAGGGGCTGGAATTCTGTAGTGGATTATACATGAATATTATCTGAAGCAGTATTGAAAGTGAAAATAATTGAGCAAGGAACTAGTAACAAGCTGTTCTTCTACATGTAGGATTTTGATCAGTAACTTTCCAAGCAATTGTTGGCCCATGTGTAATATGATATTATTATAGAACCAACGCCTATCATTGTAGGCATATCTACATGTGCAGTTAGTGCTATATAGTGGATTTACTGCACAGTAATTTACTGTAGAGTAAGCCTGCCCTGGGCAGGTGTCTACACCTGCAGCCATTTGGGAGCTGATTGGCATTAGCCATCTCCAGCTCTGCACTGTTATCCTGCAGCTTCCGGGGGAGCAGGAGGCTCCAGCCACAGCTGCCTGTTTAAAAGGCATCCCTACATGTGGTGCTCTCTGGCCACTTGCCTTTTTGGGCCGCAGCAGTCTTCAGCACGCTGGTACAGCCCTCTCCAATGCTGTCACTAGAACCTGTGCCCACTGTGTGATGGCTAATCCACCCTCAGGCCCTGAGAGAGACAACTCATGCCCTGGGCTCTTTCTCACCACCCTGCTCACTGCTCTTTGCCGCTGCAGCGACCATCACCTGGCCAAGGTCAGTCTTGGCCCTCCCTGCCAGTCTCGGCCCTGCATGGCCATGTGGGCAGGCTCACCATAGTGTCTGAGGCCCTCTGCAACTGCACTGCTGTTGCCCAGTCCCCAGCAGGGACACCAACAATGAGCACGTGGATGCCACCACCAGTGCTGTCCATGAGCTCCTAGGGCTCCAGCCCTGCTGCCTGTGGAACCACCCAGCCAGCCAGGTCTGGTGGCTTCATGTCGTTTAGCACACCTGGGACAATGAGCAGTGGATAGAGTCCTTTCAGATGACCTAGGCCACCTTCCAAACGACCCAGGCTCCTTGATCAGCTCTGCCCACACCTGGAGTGGCAGGCCACCACCATGTGGCTGCCCTTGTGGCGGGCCAGTAGGGGGCGCTCCTACGTTGAGCCGCCCACCTCCCTGCTCCCGCCCACCTTCCAGGCTCCGAGTGCCTCCCTTAGGGTGCCTCCCGTCCGGCCGACCCCTTCCCTGGAGCACACCCGCTAGCCTGGGGT
>NW_005841992.1:2394947-2395516 GCF_000455745.1 Alligator sinensis
CCAGGCGCCAGGCTTTTGTCTGCAGACAAGGAGCGAGATCCCCGCTGTGAGAGATTCAACAGCAGCCTCTCAGGCTGGCTGAGACAGATCTCTGGAGAGGGGCCCCGACGGTGGCATTTCTGCCACACCCCTTACCACAGAGACCCGGCTGACCATCACCCTACTCAGGTTCATCATGTCTGCCAGCCTGAACTATGTCGGCCACCTCTTCAGCATGGGCAAGGCAACCACCGGGGAGGCCATCCTGGAGGTATGCGGCACCCAGGGTGTTCGTAACCCCCTGAATGTGGTGGCAAGGTTCCACACCCTGGGTTTCCCCCAGTACATCAGGGCCCTGGATGGGACCCACATCCCTGTCACCTGCCTGCCTCATGGCAACCACCCCTACTACAGCCGGTGGAGCTTTCATTCCATCGTGCTACAGGCTCTCTTTGATAACTGCAGTGAGCACTGGCTGGGTGGGCAGCACCCACAATGCCCATGTCTTCTGGAACTCTGCCCTGCCAGCCCCAGTGGAGAGCAGGCGCTTCGCACCAGGGGTGCTGGATTTCCAGCTGGGTGAGGTGGCA
>NW_005841992.1:2395526-2402117 GCF_000455745.1 Alligator sinensis
CCCTGCCCCTGGCTTATGCAGCCCTACACCAGCCAGTTGGACCCCCACCAGGCACATTTCAACAGGTGCCTGGGCTGGACCCACACATTGGAGGAGCGTGCCTTTGGCTGCCTGAAGGGATGCTGGCTCACCCTTAGTGCCCACCTTGAGGTTGCAGAGGTCAACAGCCCTTGGGTCACCATTGGGCTGTATGAAGCCAGGGTAAGCAGTGAGGCTGGGACCAGGTGAGGGAGCCAGCTGGAAGGGGTGGGTGCTGGGGCAGAGGGACCTGGTGGCTGGACATGCCACTTCACCTCAGCCCAAGCCCACTGGGTGTTTTGTGGTTGGGGGGCAGGCAGGGCTAGGGCTTTACGCTGCCTGCAGGGCAGCAGGAAGCACAAAGATGACTGCCAGGGCTGGGGTGGTATCCAGCACCCAGCAATCTTCTTCTATGACCTCCACTGCCCTGGCCACCATGGTGGCCTGCCACTCCTGGGTCTCCACCATCCTCTCAAAGAGGGTGAGATGCCTGTCTTGTGGCCTCAAGGGCCAGGAACCTGTCTGCCTGGTCTCTCTTCCAGTCCCCTTCCAGCTCACGCATGATGTCCTCTGTGCACCAGGCCTGCTCCTCCACCATTGTGACTAGCCAGTCCAGCAGTTGGGTCAGTACTGAGTCTGCTGCTGCCGGAGCCGGTGCATACAGAGAGCTCTGGCCAAGACTGGTGGTGACCCTACTGGCACATCCCTGCTGGCAGCTGGTGCCTCTCCCCTGCATGCAAACTGCTGGACTTGCAGAGCCAGGAAAAAGGCTGTTTGTGAGAGTTTGCAACATTTCTGAGATAATGTGCATTATACCAGGGGGTTGTGTGTTGCCCAGCCTCAGATTGGGGGTTGTGTACACACAGGTGCCCAGGCACCATGGTAAGGTGGCCAGGCAAGCCCTGCCACAGGCAGCCACTGGCCAAATCCCCTGTCTTCTCTCACTCCACAGGGGCAGGTGCGCTGCTGGGTGCTTGCCACAGGCAATCTGCCTTCCCCACTCACTTCCCAGTCTGGGACAGGCCTGGCTCCTGGCAACACCTGCTGCCATGGTTCCAGACCCACTTCCCCCCTTCTCCTGCAGGCCAAGCCATCTCCTTGCCACCAGCCCATGGCATCCACACTTGGGGGGTAAGGGGCTCCTGGCTGTCTGGGATGCGGAGCTGGTGACTCCCCCACCCTCCCTCTAGAGGGCTTCTCTGGAGAGGCACCCTGGGGCCACCCTCCCCACACCAGCCCTGTGCCATGAGCATGCCTTTGGTGAGAGTGTCGCAGGTACGCCATGAGGAGCTGTTTGCATGGACCAAGGGTGCCTGACCCACTATACCCTGCTGCTGCTGATCGCCATAGTGCCCCAGGCACACCTGAGAACCTAGCCTGGTGGCCTGAGTCTGTCCCCGCTGGCAGCAATGACGTGTGATTCCCAGTAGTGTCCTCGGGTGCAGGGGCACAGTGCCTGTCTGCCCAGGCAGGGGAAACCTCTGGGGAGGAACTGGAGCTGCTGAAGGCAGGATAAGTTGGCCTCCTGAGCAGGGCTGTGCATGCAGAGCTGGCAGGGCAGGCACTGGCTTGTGCTACCAGAGCTGCTGGATGATGCTGGGGGTGGGGACCATGGCAGGACAGGCTTCTCAGAGGGCATGTGCGCCTATATCTATGCCCCTCTACGCATTGCCTATGCCTCCTGAGACCAGTTCCACCCTCAGGAGGTGGTATGTGTCATCAGGGACAACACTAGCATGGCTTTCTCAACTCCAGCATGGTCTGGGTGCTGCCAGGCCCAGGCAGGTGCCTGCAGTGCCCAGCGCAGAAGCGTGGTATGGAACAAGCAAGCAGGTGTGGGGGCTGTGCTGAGGGACAACGCCGGGGTCTGGGCAGGCTGCTGCTGCTGGTTTGGGGCCACTCTGCAGGACCTGGTGGCCAGAGGTTGGCTGCAGGTGACCCAGGGCCCTGGGGTAACCTCAGCATTTTAAGGGGCAGGCAAAGAACCTCTCTAGCCCTGGGGCTGGAGGAGCCCCAAGCCCTGTGACCCTGAGACTAGTCCAAAGGTGGCCTCCTGTTTGTGGGGCTGGCTCCCTGGTGGTTGGCCTCTACATGTGTGCTACTGTGCTGTAACTACATCATCCGCACATGTAGATGGTGATGCTTTACCAATTACTCTTCTGTGCAGTAAAGTGTCTTGTGTAGATGCATCCTCCGTGAGCTGTCACATATATGAGATGTTACATGGCAGTAATTTGAAAAAATAAAAATGATTTGGCTCATCTCTGTGTTTTTGAATATATGTATGTATGTGTGTCTGTATGCATGTGTATATACATATATACACACACATACATACTCACACATGCGCTGAATTTTGTCTGTAAAAAGAAAACAAACTAATGTTACACTTTCAGCACCAAGATAACAGTCCCCACTTGTTCCTCAGTCTTGATTACTTACATTATCTCCAGCCAAAGTATCAGAATTTTAAAGGACTATATTCCAAAAACGGGATTAAAAATTAACCAAATAATGTTCTTGCACTCTATAGGTTCAATTGTCTAATGAATAATTTCAGTTAATACCTACAGCTGATGTTTGCTACTATTTAAATGCCAGCAATGTGACCCTGGATGTAAACCAGTTTACTCATTCTACCAATTCTTTAGCAACGGAAAACATGTAGTGACCCTTTCCTGGGTATGAAACAGGACCCTAATACAGGTAGGCTTCAGATGATTTTGGCCTTTGTTAGTCAGCAGCACAATCCAGAAGACATCCTAATATTCTACTAGATCACTCCAAATAAGTCCAATGCCAGTATGGTTTGTATTTCCTAACAGAGTTCCCCATTAGAACATAACTTTGGGAGAAAGTACTGATAAGTAAAGAAACTTAGGCCTGGGGACAATAACTTCCTAGCATGACTAAGTTTGATTCCTTTTTTCTTGACATATTCAAGTTTTCATGTTGTGTCTACACAGAGCAATAGCTTCAAGCAGCAGCAGAGGAAACAGGTTGGAAATTAGGAGGAATTTTCTGACTCAGAGTAGTCAAGCACTGGAACAGGCTGCCTAGAGAAATTATGAAATCTTCATCCTTAGAATTTTTCAACAGCAGGTTGGATAGACATTTGGCTGGGATAGTTTAATTAAGGATGAACCTGCCTTGAGCACAAGGCTGGACTAGATCACTTTGTGAAGTCCCTTCCAGCTCTTGTTTCTTATGATCCTGAATTGACTAGCATTTTCTCAGCCAGATTGTCTTCCTGCTCATGTCACTTTTTTGGCCAAACACAGACTAAACAAGATTAAAAATATTATGTTGTTCATCAGGTGGCCAGTATCAATTACCAGTATGAAACTTCCTATATTCATTTAAGTCTCAGTTAAAGAAATTGACTTGAAAGCTGCTTGTTATGTCATTTATCTGGGCTATGTAATCATGAATTCCTGTTGATGACCCTCATCCTCTTCCCCAAGCCAAGTCCTAAGCACCCTCTTATCTTACCCTATAAGCTTTTTGGAGCAAGAATTACATCTGCTATGTTTGTACAGTTACCAAGAACAATGTGACTTAATTCTGATTGAAGCTTTTGAAAGTAACTATTAAACAAATACAGTAAAATCTGTGTTAACCAGCATTTAAGTAACCGGAACACTCTATTAACTGGAATTTGCAGGTGGCTGGCTGGCCGTGGGGAAGGAGGGGGGAAGCTCACCGCCACCACCCACCACGCTACCACTGCTCTACATACCCCACTCCCTCCCCCCCCCCCCCCCCCCCCCCCTGTGCCAGCCAGTGGAAGCTGCCTCCCTCCCCCCTGCCACGCCGCTCCGCATCCACTCGAAAAGCCCCTGCCCTCAGGTAACCAGAATTTTTACGTAACCAGCACCCCCCTTACCCCACTCATGCCAGATAACAAAGCTTTTACTGTAATCAGTTACTGCTACTGCTATTGACCCTGGTAGTTGAAACATATTTCCTTTTTTTTTTTAACTCTGCATTCCTGGTGTGGAGATAAAAGTGAACTTATTAGAGCCTATCACATTACTGTTTTACTAGGGAAGTGTTGGGAATCTGACATTCTTCCTGGACTCTTGTCCCTCTCTAAGCAAGCTTACTTCCACATCCTGGAGGGAAGCTTTCCTTCCCTTGACTTCAAATTCTTATTACCCTTGTATAAGTGTTATTTTGCTTTCCCCTTTTGTGAAGCAATACTGATGTGGGGGATGAGAAATATTTGAAAGAGAAATCTAGTGGGCCCAAAGTGATTTCCATCTCCTTGTTGCCCTTTCACAGAAGGTCTTGTTCTCCTCTTCCAGGAACATAACAACTCTTCTTTCCTTATTTGCACTGTTATATTTATCAGAGGATAAAAAATATAGGTCCTTGGCATGGTGGAATGAACATCGTAATTGCTCAGCTTAAACATTCGCATAATTTATGGTTTCATAAAGTGGCAAATCTGGGGGCTTCAGGGCAAGCCACAGAGAGCCACAGGGAGCTGGGCTGCATATGCGGTTGTTAGATGCCCTGGAATCCCTGTGCCCTGGAATGGCTAAAAGCTACATGTGCAGCTGTGTTACATGCACGGTTGGTTTTTAAAGGTCCTGGCACTCCATGGTCTTTAAGCACCATACATGTAGCCCAGCTAGATGCATGGTTTTCAGACATTCTAGGGCACCAGGATCCCTAGATCAAGAAGCTTCTTGAACCCAGGGCTGACAATCAGCTACATGTCAGCCCTGGTCCTGGACAGCTCTGGCTCTTGAACTGGACATGGGGCTGACAATCAGTTGACTGTTGGCACTGGTCCAAACAGCCCTGGGTCCTTGGGCTACCTCTAGACTAACCAGGATCAGGCTGGAGCACCTCTGTGCTGAACAAGAATAAGGTTTATCTATGCTGGATCCCAACATGCAGCTGAATGTCAGGATCAGTCACACAGCAACTCTAGGGTCTTGAACAGAGCTGCCCACCACCCAATCTACAGGATCAGGCTGGAGGCAGATTCTGGCATGGCAAGACATGCAGTGTTTGGGGATGGGACATATAAAATTCTTCAGATTCCAATCATGGCATTATTTTAACAGCTCCCAGTAACCATAGAAGCAGTTACTTCAGCTGTGGCAAAACAAAACCCTGATTTCTTTGAAAGCTTGATGCTGTCCCTTGACTTGACACCAGGTATTTTATATCACTTCCCTTCTTTCACAAGAGGACACTGCAGCCTTTGCCTTGCTACTAAGAAGAGCTACCAGTACCTCTATGCCACCAAGATCTACTTAGCTTGTGGGGTACCCCCTCTTTTCACGATAGAAAGTTGGTAGGACATCCTCAGTGAGTCTGGTGAAATTCAGTGGGATTTGGGTGTCTGGCTTCTCTGAAAATCCCAATGTATATGTATTTATATCATAGCAGTCTAAGAGGGTATTGATCACATGGCTCTTATAACAGCTTTTCTTCATGCAGTTTTCCTAACAGTGCACCATTATTTACCTTAAGATCAAGGACATCTGAGAGCAGAAGGGCCTATGAAGGTTTCTGACAGCAAGGTAGAATTATCACATGCAGTCTATTTTTCAAATCCTTATAACAATTTCTTTCTTCTACCATTTCCCTTGAGATATTATTTCATATTATATTCAGCCTCAATTTCCCCTTGCTTAACTTCATCTTCAGATGGAATCTATCAGGTCCCTCTTTGACCCCTATAAGCATGGTGTTAAGAAGAATCATATTATAATCATTATAAGTGGTGCCTAAGTACTGTGCCAAGCTAACACTTATAGATATTTGTCAATTCAAATACCCTGAATTGATATGCTAAAAAATTTCTTGGAAAAACAGAAGCAGTTACTTCAGCTGTGGCAGAATAAGAATATTTATGACAATTCCTTCAGAAACAGGATACGTGCCTTTCTATTTCACAGGTCATACAAATAATTTCTTAATTATTTCTCTTCCTCATCTTTTATCACCTAGGTCTCAAAAGATCAAAGATACAAATGGAAGAAGGTAAGTGAGAAAGAAGATGACACAGGGACACAGGGCAAGAGTAGGACTGCAAGAAAACAGTGGGGAACATCGTTTCAGATAGAGAAAAGTAAATATCTTCATGGTTTCATAGTAGCTAGGGTCAGGAGGCACCTGAATGGATCATCTAGCCTGACCCCCTGCCACAGGCAGGAATGAATGCTGGGTTCACAAGACCCCAGGCAGGTGATCATCCAGCCTTCTCTTGAATCCGCCCAAGGTAGGGGGCGAGGACCACTTCCCTGGGAAGCTGGTTCCAGATTTTGGCCATCCTAACTGTGGCAGAGCACAGGGTGTGTCTGCCACTTTAAGGACCTGGAGCTGGCAGCCTCCAGGTGCCTGATGAGGGCAGCCATTTTGAGGCATGGGCTGCCTATATAAACAGGGCAGTTTGGCTGCAGGAGGCCAGGCAGTAACATTGCCTGGCTGTAGGGCTGATGTGAATGACTTGGAGGTAAGGGGGAGCTGTAAGGGGATGGCAAGGAGGCTCCTGGTCCTGGGCATGACCTGAAACTGCACCCTGCCGGGAGTGGGTGGTCTGGTGGGGCTCTC
>NW_005841992.1:2403080-2404342 GCF_000455745.1 Alligator sinensis
GGCAGCTCATGTTCATCGTGGCGTCAATAATGACTCCAAGATCCCTTTCTGCCTCTGTGCTTTCAAGAAGGGAACTCCCCAGCCTGTATGTATGCTGTGGATTCCTTCTCCCAAGGTGCAGCACCCTGCATTTGTCTAAGTTGAACCCCATCCTATTCTCATCTGTCCACATTTGGGCAGATGAGAATAACATCTTCTTCCCCTTCTCCTCCTTTTTTTATCTCTTCCTTCCAGTTTGCTGTCTAGTGTTTCTGAGTACTGTTTTAGAGTACTGAAGGGCTCCTTCCTGATGGAGTTTAATGTTTTTCTATGTTACTGTGGTAGTCACACCAGTTGGAAAGCTCTCAAATGTTCACTTTTACTTTTTTCATCTACCCAAGAAGCAGTTTGGGTACATCTTCAGTACTCAAGTTTCTTGAGCTTTCTGTACATAAACTAAGATCGCCACTTCCCCTGTTCATTTTGCTCTTCTTGAGTGCATGCTGTTGTTGGCTATGTACTCAAATATCATCTGGATCTGGAGTCTTCCAGCTTATGATTTCATCATTGCAGACACTGAGTTTCAGAAGTCTGTTTATACTGTCTGAAAACTGAAATATTCAGTCTAGAATACTTTCAGACATTAAACTCTAATCCATAGTATATGGCTGCAGTATGTATGGTTCTACCATTGCAAAAATCCTGCTTGTTCTAAAATGCCAATATTTGGTTCAATACATACCTGCAGATTTTTTTTTTTTCTTTTTTCTGCACCCAGACACATCAACCACATCCAGGACACAGAGATTAAGAATAGTTCTGATCATTCTGCCACCAGAAAATTCATTTGTCACAGTGTGTATTGCCATTTGATTGAGAGGTTTAACTTTAGGAAATGTGTTATTTTGATTTTGCTAATTCCACTGTAATCATAGCTTTTGTAAATTCCTTCAGAAACCACATGATCGTTATAAACCTCTGAATAAATCCTACCATCCCATACATAACCGGTGGGGTCAGTAGAAGTCCCTCAATGGCTGGAGCAGGTAAGATGGTGAAACAGTTCTTTAGTGGCTGTGAAGACACCCGTTGACTTTACTGGGAACTGGATGGGGCTCTAAACTTCAGTAAAATCAAAGAAGCCTCACAGTGCATGAGCCTATCTGGCATGCTTTAAAAAAACGATTGTAAATTTTGAAAATGAGTCTCCTTGCAATGTAGGCCAATTGGTCAGCTGCAAACTTGGCACAGCTGTGAAGCATGTGTCCTGGACACTCAGCAGG
>NW_005841992.1:2404373-2417097 GCF_000455745.1 Alligator sinensis
ATGTTCCTTTTCACTTCTGAGAGCTGTAGAGACTGAAAAAAAGGGCTGAACCCACCACAGAAGACTCAACGCTGAAATAAAGAGCTAAATCGAAAACGAAGAAATCAACAAATACCCTTCAAAGGTAAAGCTCAGCTTGGAAGAAAAAATATACAAGCAAAACACCAAAATCTAAACAGTTAGACATTTAGAGCAAGTGTTCTGATTCTTGTGTCTCTTGGAACAAAAACTAGCAAAATTCAGAGAATTCTCTGGCAAAAGCTCTAGGAATTTGACCTTTATATCAATGCACTGTAGAAATCATACAAAATTCCTGAAAAAAATAGTGTCTAATTTTTATCCTATAACTATTTTTGAAGGGAGTAAAACCAATCTATAAGTGGGGGAAAAAAATACTCATCTCTATGGATTCAAAGTGCTACCCAAGAATTTTGTTATCCTACTTCTTCTGAAAACTTTTCAGCTAGGTATCTATGTTGTAAAAACTTACTTCTAATAACAATATTTTTAAAGTCTGTTGCAACAGTTGCACTCGTAACCCATCACACCTGCATGCACACACTTATAACAACGAGACTGGCACTTTGAAAGTTGTATTGTGCATAGATGAAGAAAATAATGCATGTAAATAGGCTTAAAAATGCCATCTCAAAACTTGGGAGGTTTTTTTTTACTGCTCTGGTTTTCTCTCACATAAAAACCGGGAGTGATGCTGTGATGGACTGTAGCTACACTGCTGTAAAAGTAGCATGAAACTCAGTTGGCATGTCTACACGTGCACCTGACTGTGCAGTTGTTCCTACACAGTCATTTAGTACTTGCTCTAGCTGGTACTGTGCAGTCCCAGCACCACACAGGTCTATTCCAACCCTACTGTGCAGTAGCAGCAGCATCACCGTTTGTGCCCACTGATGCTACAGCGACATTGCATCTCATGTAGATGCGCCCAATGTCTCTTAGCCCAAAGGCCAGAGACACCATGACCTTAGGTTCCCTCAACTCCATACACTAGAATTATGTAGTAAGAGAGATTTTAGGAGCTGCATCTATAGGCCATAGTGGACCAACTGTTGTAAGAAAATATCATGTAACAAAATGTATGTGGCTCAATTTATAAACCAAGCATCCCCAGTCCTTAGATGCCTGCCTACTGCCATTCAATAATACAGTTATCAAAGTAAATGCATTTGTTGAACTGTGTTGCTGCATTAATTAAAAAGCTTTCAGATCATGCTTTTAAATAAAAGATTTTAAAAGTAATTGTTCTGAAACAAATAATGCCTATACACATTTTAAAATCACCAGTTTCATACATTAGGGTCCTTATAATTGAACTGCTTTTTATAAGCTAGCAGTGATATCTTTCAGCTGAAATCCATAAGTGCAAGTTCTCATTCTCAGCTACAAGCTCCCTGCTGGCTTTAAATGGCTTCTTTGACCCTGGCTCCATGGAGACTGAGCTTGGATAGGTACAAATAAGTTCTAAAGATTTTTTTTTTTTTTATGACAATCTTTTTTTTTAAACTTCTATTTTTCATTAATACGAGGTCTTTTTAGTCGTGGAAATTGACCTATAGTAGCTGAAATTGACTCGTAGATGGTAGCAGTGGATTTCTACTTCTGTTTCTATGGAAATAGAAGTTATATTGAAGATTGAAAATGGTTTTTATTAAAGCTCTCTTACCTATCTGTCCTTTTCTCCTGAATCCTGGTTGAAAAGGCTGCTGATAGCATCAGCCAGGTACTGACTTTTAGATTTCTTCTGTCAAGTAGGAGATGAGAGCTAAAAGATAGACAAAAAACAAGCAAAAAATAAAAAATAAAAATGAGGCTACTGGCTCCGGAAGTATGATTTGCCACTGTGTACTTATTTACAGCAGTGTGGGTTTGCAGAAGATTACTGATAGTAGAATTAGACCAATTAAATAATGTGATTAAAGTGACATTTGATTCAAAGGGTAGTTCCACACATATAGCCAGGGTGTGATGGCAGTGGTTAAAGGTATCTCACTGTGGCTTCAGAAATATTAATTTGAGACCTGTTCTGCATTCATTTGAAAGGTCATTCCTACTCAGCCCAATGCAATGTACCTGATTTGTTATCCTGCTCTCCCTAGTCTATGATGCTGATGACATCACTCTAATGCAGGGGTGGGCAAATTGCAGCCCAGGGGCCGGATGTAGCCCACCAGACCATTCTATCCAGGCCCTGGGGCCCCTAAAAAATTTGGAAATTTAATATTAATCTGCCCTGGGCTGCCTGTCATGCAGCCCTCGATTAGCTTGCTGAAACTCAGTAAGCAGCCCAAAATAATTGCCCAGCCCTGCTCTAATGTGTGTCACTGGCTACAGAAATTAGTGTTCTTGATCAGTGGTGCCCAACCTTTTAGCAGTATGGGCTAGACTTATTTGAGTGTGGGGTTAGCCCATGGGCCAGATCTGGTCTGTGGGCCTAATCTAGTTCATGGGGTTGGTCCAGCATGAGGTTCAGACCCTGGCCCCTCACACTGGATTGGGCCCCATGTCAGACCATGCCTGTGGCCCTGACTGCATGTTGGATTAGGTCATGCCTGTGGTCTTGGCCCTGTATGCCATGTAATTTGGCTCACAGGGCTTGGAAATGTGGCAGAGGGGGAGCAGTGGCAGCATTAATTGCCACTGCTCCCCCACTGCTGAATTTCTGGACCCATAGGAAGCCCCACAAACAAGTTGATATGCTCTGTAGCCCAGTTCTGGTCCACAGGCTAGAGGTTGAGCACCACTGTACTAACTTGATGGACTGTTAGGCTTGGGCTGACTTTTGACATTACATATGTGAGAGCAAAATAAGGTATATAACTAACATGCAGACCACCCTTGTGTTCTAAAGTCCTATTTTCAACTGCTCTAGTTTCCCCTCTGTGTGAAAAGTTTACAGTCAGAACAGCCTGAGAAGTAGGAGTAAAGATAATAATCCCTACTTCTGAAAAAGCACTTAAGGGAGAACAGTAGCATAGTTAACCATTATAGGCAGAGCAGGGCAGCCACAATGCACAGGGCATCTCTGGGTATGCCAATGGCAGTGGTGCTATCAGCCTCTGTGGTGGTGGCGGCTATTTTTGTTTTTTTTTTTTTTTTTCCTTTTAAAAAAGGTACAGAAGTGGCTCCCAGGGCTACTGTGCCAGTCACCCCCCTCTCAGTTACACTACTGTTTTACAGATTTTATATTGAATACATTTATTCCAAAGTGACTTTCTGTAAGATTAAAGATGGTGAGGCATCCCATACTATCCATAGGAATGCTGGCAATCCTGTGGAAAAAAGAAGAGAACTGAATGTGAGAAGAATATTTAGCAAGCAAAGAAACAGATATAGAAATTACTCTAAAAAGAGATCAACAATCTCTTTTTTAGTGTAATCTAGTGTAAAAGCAACAGTATTATGATAGTTATTTTATCTTTTACCTGAAGCTGATGTCCTGAGCTCTTTCTAAAAAACTGTTTCGCATACATGCACAAGTGCTTGCATGTAGAGATAATTAGTAAGTTTTAACTTGGTGCAAATTCTGCATGAGAAGTGTCAAGATTATCTTCATGAAAAAAACTCTTTATACTTATTTAGTTTCCACATCATAATTTTGGAACCACTTTTTAATTATGTTTGTGAATCCAATTGTTCTATAACTACTTGTAATTGGAACCTGCAATCCACACCTGTATGGCAGGAGGCATGACTGTGGGATCATACATTAGATCCCATTGTGCCTGGGTTCCCACTGCATGGGCAGGAAGTAGGCTCCCGCAACTCTCCTTTGGGTCCAGCTGGGACCAAAAGTCCTGTCAGCTCTCTGATCCGGCTCTGTGTGTGGTGAAGCTGGGACTAAGAGTCCCATCAGCTGCAGGACTCTCACCCTGGCAGCCATGGGGCACAGCTGCAATCTCCCAGCTCTGGGAGCATCCCAGGGTTAGAAGACTGCAATGTCTGGGAGATTGCAGCAGCTGTAATCTCCCAGCTCTGGGGTGCCTTGTGCTCCCCAGAGGCTGTCAGATCACAGCACTTGAGGCTTCCTAGTCACAGACTATCTACATGTACAAATTAAAGCTAGATAGAAACCAGCTATAAAGGTGTTATATATTTTCCAGCGGTATCTTTATAGCTTGTTGGACCTTTTTAAGGTGCCACAGTTAATTTGCACATGCCGCCAAGTCTAAATTTATTGCACAGTTAACAAGGTAATTGTGTAATAGATATAATGTGTAGAGGGGGCCTTAGAGATGAATCCTGTAAACATTTATTGCCAGACATATGCTGACTTCTCCCTTCTGAGTCCATTGGGCTATGCATAATGAGCACATCACTGGGCATCTTATATTTTTAAAAGGATGCTGTTATTGTCTTTAACATTTATTTTCAATGCCATATATAAGTTGTGTTCAGTGTAGCTCAAGAGATGGATGGACCTTTGAGACCTCTGGAATCTGGCACTCATCAGGGACTGATCTAGATCCTGGTGTAAATTAAAACAGGTTATGGCCCTCTCTGCCTGTTCAGTGAATAGCTAAAGTGCAGAGGTATTTTGGCCATGACTCTTGCCAGGGTTTGGGAATAGAGATGACATAAAACCATGATAGTATCTCTACATCACTCAGGGATACATTTTGTGAAAGTGAAAGTGAAATTGTGAGGTAGTTGATGACATTAGCTTTCTAGCTGCTGTATTATTGGATAACTAATCCTCTTATTGGAAGCAATTACTGAAGTCCCTCATTGCATATTCATACATACAGGCAAAATGAGGTAATATTTGAAAAATATTGTTTTCTCTCAGTACATCTATGGATAGACCATATTAAAAAATCTTAACTGTCCCTGTGTTTAATCACCCACACCCCAGAATATTTTATGGATATCATCTAATATATATATATATAATTTCTATTCCACTTTCTAAAAAATATCGAGGAAGAACAAAACAAATGTCATGTTTAAATGGAGAAGCTTGGCAGGTTAAAAACAGCCAAACAGTTTTTATTAAGTGTTCTGTAATAGCAGATGGAGGTATTGTGTTGGCATGTACTGTATTACATGCAAATATTTTCACGTCATTTGTGGTGGATCTATAATGATTTGCTCTTGGACACATGCACCAGTGTGTAAATGACTTGTGTGACAATCTCATGCACACTGTGTGTAGCCAACGTTTTTAAGGGAGCATATTAAAACAACCTACACTGCACAGCTTTGTTACAGTTCCTACATTGATGGCTCTGCATTGTGTATGACCCATGAACCCTACATAGACAGACAACATTCTTTGGATAGATGTGATATCTTTTATTAGAGCAACAAAAAACAGACCCCAACAGACTCTCCCTTATGCCTGAAGAAGGGTGTTTATGCCCCAAAGTTTGCAAAGAACAATTTTTCCAACTATTTAGCTGATCTAATAAAAGATTAAATCCATCTATCCAAAGAACCTTGTCTGCCTATGTCCTTAGACCAACATGACTACAACCAACAACCCTAAAGCATGAATCCTACATGTGGTTTGTATCACTGAAGTCCTGCCCTTCATGCCTTTTTCATTGCATGCTTTGTCCACTTGCTCTGTTGATCAAGTCATGACATATTTCACTGAACACAGGAAGCTGACTAATGCTTAGACCTGGTCTGAGCAATTATTTTATATTGCCTTTCAAGATGGCCTCATACTTCTCCTCTGAACATGTCTGCTTTCTGTCTAAACATTTTCTTCAGAGAGGGATGTGGATTTCTAGATCTACAGGAAGTAAAGTTGGTTGGGAAGTGGACTCTTTCTCATAGTAACTTCTTGTTTCTTGGCAAAATAAAATAAAATATAAAAAAAGTTGAGAATTTTGATTCAGAAATGGTGTTATGATGTGTTCCGCAAGCCTGGTGCTTCATGTTCATTCTTTTTTATGGCCAGAGTCGTGAGCCAGACTACACTTCCTATGAGACATCCTGCATTCCCTGCTTGCTCAACTGCTGTGATACCTCACAAGAGTCCCTGGCCCTGGCTCACCTTCATGTTCAGCCCCCAGAGGAAGAGAACAAAGGTGCAAGACATCCAAACTACAGTTCCTGGGAGGTAACACAGTGGCATTCTAAATCAATTATTTTCCCTTTCATATGAGAACAGAAAATGTTTTCAGTTTTTCAGGTTTGTTGCAATTTTCTATGGAAATAGCATACTGTTTGACACACACAATCAGTTAATCCAAATCCCACTTTTCTGTTGAAATTAAAAATGTTGTTGAGAAGTGTTCATCCATTTCTACCTGACAGTCTGACACCATACCAATACCAGTCTGGGTGGAGAGCCTGTGCCACTTTTATAGTTTGCCACTTATACTCACAGAAGGAGTGGTTTTAAAGTCTATCTTTTCAAAATATAGTAATCTATTCTTGTAGGTGTGTGTAGGCATTTTGGTGGATGCAGAATCACTTCTGTGTACTTATGCTTAAATGATCCATTACAAAATCCATTTGTATATCATAAACAGATGGATTTCATATGTGTGTTGTCAGATAAGCACATTTACAAACAAAAACCAGATCCAGGCTTTTTTAAAAATTGAACTATAGTTCAACTATCTTACTAGCTTGCTTACATAATTCTGATGCCATTGGTGCAAATATGGCTACCTCTGGTTCTTGATTTGTAAGAGAGAATTGGGTCCTGTTGTGTTGTTATAGGTTCTTCTGTATCCCATTAAGCTGCAGAGGTTATGAACAATTTGTTTTTCATGGATCCAGTACACTTTGGTGAACCTTCATGCTACATAAACCAAGACAAGTAGGGGTTTTGGTCTGTTTGGTTTTTAACTGAAGTGTACTGTCAGCAGGTAATTACATGCCTCTTAAAATAACTTTGCAAATATAGGTAAATATGTATTTAATATTAGGACAATGGTTTTTATAAATCACTTTATAGTGTCTTTAATTTTGATTTTTTTCATTTAAAATAACTTTGTATCCAAACCAAAAATGTACGTTATTTATGTTTCGGACTAAACATATTGACTACTTGATACACATTTTTTCGGTCTGTTTATTGCACAAAATAGATTTCTACTAGAAGGTCAGGTCTGATGGAAAAGATCTGGGGTCACATTCTCAGTTTGGTGTAAATTAGCAAAAGTCTGTTGGTTTCTAAAGAGTGTATTTAATATATGTCATATTCACATTGAAAATTTGCATTTGTAATCCCTCACAGTACCTGATAAAGTAGTATACTCTGGATACTCTACTGGATAAAGATGCGCAAAAAACTGTTAATTAGATATGCATTAATTGTCATTGTTGAAAGACTTATATTAACTTTCCCTTACCTTCTAAGGGTGGAAAAGGCATAACATTTTTAGCTTATTTATTACAAGGCACAGCCAGCTGTTCCTGGAATAGTACCACTGGGATAAGTAGCATACGATGAAGAAATTCCCTTTTGCCTGACTTGTTTTATTTAGTGTTTGTATTTCAATGAAGAATACTGTTTCAGTAATGAGCCTCTTATCTGTCCAAGCACATCGCATTTAATGTCTTCTGTGTATAATGTGAAAATGTATGCATGGAACAGATCACTTTCACTTTTAACTAAATGAATTATTTACATTTGGATCTGCTTCACAGCTCTTGGCCCTTCCTAGCAACTCAATTCTTTGTGACTTATCTGTTCATTTACTAGCTGTATAACACTGGTGATGTTAACAGAGGTGAAGTAAAGTTCATAGAAGGTATTAATTTTCAAATAAACAGACAGCTTAGCATGTTCTCTGCCAGTCAATTCACATTACAAAGGGAGACTTGTCATGGCACACTTAGTTTTCTAAATAGAAGTTGACTTTATAATCAGAACTATCTAACTATTGTAGCAGTGTCCTACAATTAATGGGCACATAACCTCTTTTTATAACAAACAATGTTTTCCATCAGTTTCTTAGGTCATCTATTTAAAATTGCATTGGGCTGCTATTTGGTGCAGTAGACAGGCTGTCAGATGGTCTCAGTAAAAATACACATAATTAAAAACAATTGTAAATCAAACATGCAGACTGGGGTTTAATATAGCTTTACTTTGGCTTCCTTTCAGGTCTATTGTGAGGCTCAAATTTACACTGTAGTGCAATCATTTTTTCCAGTTTTAGATTAGTTTTTGGCTCACAAAAATTACCATCAGGAAACTAAGTTTCAGAGAGTTTTGTTTTTACATGTGGCTCAATGCACTTCTTGTTTTATGAAAATGTCAGGCCTATGATTGGAGCGGGGTGGGAAGACAGTGCAAGAAGATTCTCTCATTAGGGCCTGTGGACAAGGACCTGGCCTAATTGCTGTATGTTGTGGTCACAGTTTGTCTAGCTGTTATTTGTCAACCCTATCAAACTGTTATATGTCAACCCTATCAGTATAATGTTATGTCAGGATGGATGTGTAATAACTGGATAGAACTGCTTCTCTTTTCTGAAAGGCAAAAAATGTTATTCTCATCCCTTTTGTCTGAGATATATTTGGGAAAACATGGGCTTCCTTGAATTAACTACTACTTCCTCTTTGAACTGAAGTACTTTAGGGCTGGTTTTCCTCTGTATAGTCACTTACACACACGTAAAAGGGATGTAAAAGACTCTCTGCTCAGTAGTTTGTAAGGCAATAGAGGATTAGCCCCTTATTTTTATCCACACAGATTTTTGAGGAAAACATAGAAAAGCCAATGCATAGCTAACATGGGGGGTAGAGGGATGGGGAGGGGAACTATTCAGTGTCCCAAGGTGAACCACAGGGAACAAAAGGGAGATGTTCATCTCTAATTGACAGGAGTTGTAATTTGGGGAGATGGACAGGGGAGGGAAGTTTGCAAACCTTTATGTTCTCATGTCCCTCTTGGGAAGAGCCTTCCTCATGCTCTTGTCCCTAGGTCTTCATTCTGGCATGCTAACAAAGCTCCTGTAGAATCCTTATATTTAAAGATGTTAGATTGGGATGATCTAAGTATATTCCTCCCTTAATGCAGGGGGTGGCCTAGATCTCTTGAAAACCCTATAAGGCCTATATGCCTATCATTTCATGATTGCAGGCTGCTACTCAGTAGCTCTACACTGCTTTGATGAATGGAGAAGCAATTGAGGTGGGTTAATTATGTATTTGGGGTAAAAATTGAAGTCCCAGCTACATTCAGAAATCCACTGAGTTGTAAGTGAAAGACTGTTCCTGCAGGCTTCAGTTCCATGCTAGGCTAGAAAGTAGCTCCATGAATTTCCAGGGAATTACATGCATTGTAGCTTTTTCCCTTCCTTTCTTCACTCCTCTGCTTCCCCCTCCCCTGCTCCAAATATGCAGTCTTCTGCTTTCTGCAGACAGTGTGACAGGAGGGGGATCACTTGACCACAACTTGGCTGACATCGCCTGACTGTAAATTCAGGGTTTTTTCCTTGTCTTTTTTACTGTGAGCTAAATCAGAATCCTAGTATGTTGTTGTTTAAGCTGCTCTTGATCCCACCTATGTTAGTGAGGTATTTCTCCCAACCTCTATGCAATATTGAAGTGTGTGCGTCTCCCAAGAGAAGATAGCTATTTAGAAAGGAGCAAGAGGTCAATACATATCATTGTTAGGACATTGAAATCACTGGCACCATGACAAATTACTCCAAAAAAAAAAATCTTAATTCCTAATTGTTAGATTTCTTTATGTAGTGATTGGTTACAAATCAGGTGAAGCCATAGCAGTCTTGTTCTTGGAAGGCAAAGACAGTGTTTATTTATCTTTCCATGGCATGGCTCCAGCAAGGCAGCTTCTAAGAACTGTGAGGTCTTGGTGGCCTTTGAACAAGCATAGTCTTTCCATGTACTGCCAAGTGTCAGATTCTTTATGCAACACTTCTGAAATTATAGAAGCCCTAGTCAAAGGGGCACCCATCCCCATTTCTCAAGCTGTTTGAATCACTGAGGCATCCAAAAGGACTTCAGGAAGCTGTTTCTTAGAGCAGGATCTTCTGAGACAAACTGATAATATTCTGTGTAATAGGACATATATGGATATATACTCTTTTGCAAACAGCCAATATAGTACTTTAGCTAATGCCATTTGAATGTGAAGGTGGGCATAAGAAGCAACCTGAAGAAAGTATGGTGGCAACAGCAAGGCCCTCTTGAAGAGCTGAAATGAAATGGTCAACAATGAAAGCTATTAAGATGCAGTGTGAAGTATATGGAAAAAAATAATTGTAAAGTGAATGCACAAAAAAAATAAATGCATGGAAAGGATGTTGCAGCCTGATCAATTTATTGGTTAAATATATAAAGAAAGGTAATCTACGTTATTCTTACTGAGTAGAATTCTGTTCTTAAAACTGCTCTTCTGGGGGTTGTTAAATTAAGTGAGAGATTAATGATACTAGTATTGAAGTACAGGTTTCTCTTGCTGTATGCTGTACTTGCATTCCTGGGAAATGGCGCGTAACTCGAATCCACATAAAGGGAACCCACTTTACAATGTAACAAATAGGAATATGTTCCAAGACCTCAACTATACTGACCCCCCCAGACTCATTTCTACCACTTTTCCAAACAATTTTGGTATTCATCAACAGCAGACATTACACACAAGCACAGGGCACTATCATAATGGGGATGGCAACTACAGAAACGTGTCACAGACAACGAGCGAGGGGCACAGATCCACACAGAAGACTATACACAGTTGTGTCACTCCCACAATGCACTGCACAAAGCAGCTGATGGAGGGCTTCCACCACACGGATTATATAAGAGTGAATTTACCTCGCATATAACACATTTTTGGTATAAAAGCAAATTCACACACAAAGAACCTTCATAAAGCAAAGGAAACCTGTATGTATGTCAACTGGAATGGAAAAAGCACTAACAGCATAGGAGACTTTTTGCTTAGATTTTCACCATGACTCAAAATGATTATTTCTGTACACAAAAAAAACTAGATTTGAATTTCAGCTGCAGGCTGCAAAATGAATAAATATGATCCCAGGTGAGAGAACGCCATAGATTTTATTTCTGCATCACTTTCCTGATGGGCCTCAGGAGGGCTGCTCCTAAGTTTGCTCCACCCATCCATTCAAACCTGGGTAGTCTCTCCACTGCATTTCCTAGAGGGGTCCTCATACTACAACTGCTTTGTCTTTAGTGTTCTTGAGAATGATTGTTGGCTGTGCCTGCAGAGTGGCTTTTCCATTGCTTTTTCAGGTTTGGTGCATGTAAGTGGGTAGAGGTGGGAAGGGCATGCTCAAGAGTACTGAAGACCTGGTGTAAACCTGCCCAATAAACAGTAGCATAATTAAGGAGGAATGAGTGGGACACTTATCCCAAGCGCTGACGTGGATGGGAAGAGTTCACCAAAATAGCAGCTGCCATTGCGGGCCAAGTGGCTGCTGCTGCCTCACACCCCTGTGCAGCCTAGGGAGGAAAACTACCTCTGCCAATAAATGCTTAAATCAGCTTTAGTCTCTGATTGCCAACAAACACTAAAAAACTTTCTTTATCTAAACTATTGACACAGCTTGGAAATGAGTTAGAGACACTTTCATAAATCAAGATGGGTTTAATGTATACAATTGATACTAGTTACATAGCAAATTGGCTAGTGCTGCTGGAGTAAAATTTTCATCGGAATTGTCCTGGAACAAGTTATCCATTGCATTAGATATAACATTGCTTATAAACAACAGCAGGAACTTGATGTTTGCTGTAGAAATTCATTTATGATAATCAATACTAACACAATGGTTTCCAGTAATACATCACCTCAGCAATTATACAAATTTTCAAACTAGAAGTATGGCTGGCAGCTTTATTCCTACAATGGAGCCTGGTCCATTGACAAAGGGATTGATCATCCATATTGACAACCCTATAAGGCCTATGTTACCGTATACAAATCATTCCTTTAAGATAGGTTCTTTTCTTTCATCATCTGGGCTTATGAAGACCCAAGGAAGGACCTTGCTAGAGTGAAGGATTTGAAAGCAGAGCTTAGACCATCTAGGAAAAAAAGAATCAATAGAATGAGTGTTAACAGTGTTAGCAGATTGCATTTTGCTATTATGCTATGAAACCACCTGTCCACTTTCTTCTACTTGAGATTACTTCCCTGTCAATAAGGTAAAAGTTGACCACGTTAAAATTGTTCTGTTGTGCAAATGAAGAAAGGAATCTCGTCCTTTTTCCTTATTTGAAATCTTAATGTGTTTAACTTGGAGTTGAGATTTCTGTACTCTGCCATTTGTTTGTGGAAATGCTGGCAATTAATTCAGCTTTCTGAAAGCAGAGAAACTATGCACATAATATGGAATTATGCATGCAAACAAAAGCATAGCATTGTTGAATAAAACCTATTCTTGCAACAGATTTTTCCTTAGTAACAAAAGAAATGTGAAAACAAAAGTTATAGGGTCATGTGACTTGTTTCATAAGACATTTTAAGTACACTTCCAGAGGTACCCTAATCAAAATGAGTACCTGACTTCTGTATAAAAGGAAACATCAGGGGATGAGCCCGAGCCAAAATGTTTGATCCCATATTTGAATGAACTTCACCACTCCTTTCTTCTCCTTTCCTCTCTTCCTTTAAGGATTCAAATTTACCATGCTAAAACTGAAATTTGACATTTCCTAACTTTTGAATGTTTGGGTTTTTGCAACCTTCTTAATTTCTTAACTGTAACTTTGTGCATGTGTAGGTATCAAGTCTTAATAG
>NW_005841992.1:2417128-2420987 GCF_000455745.1 Alligator sinensis
TTTCATGTTTGGGAAATACTTCTCCTTTCTCTCTGTGAGAAGCCAAAAGGCTTTCTCCCATACCTTGACACTCTTCTCCTTCTAATGAGTGTATCATCTCCTCTTCAGTGGTACGATGCAGTAGTCCCTGCACACAGTCCCAGACCAGCAATCCCATTCATGTTATTTAGTAGTTAGAGCATTCTTTGGAAGTTGTCCCTGGGAGTGGAATGCAGACCAATAAAATCCCAGAGTATGCAGGGTTTATAAATAAATTAAATAATTTTATCTGAAATTCTTGCAAGTGCTTGGTATTTGGCTTTGTAACATACACAAACCATGGGCATATGTATGCACCATCTCTTTATGACATTGTGGCTTCTTTAAATAGTTTGTCTCTCTATTCCCTAGGAAATTTGTGCAAACCACCAACATAAAAATTCTTCTGCTCACAACTTTCATTGTTATGTATTTTAGTAATGAGCGCTTGGAATCCTGTATTTAAAGCAGGGGGTTGAGGAAGGAGGTCAAACTTGTGAGAAAATGCCTATGATAGTCCTTCATCCCTTTCCAAAATATTTTTACAATCCTTTCTGGTGGGAAAGGATCACATACAACTCCTTCATTATTCCATAGCCAATTTAAAAAGTCTTTACCTGAGAAGGAACAAGGTTATGCCTATGCCACTTCCATAGCACTCAGAGTGCTGCCAAGAAATACAGCCCCATCCATCCAGTTTGACTTCTCACACACCAACCTCACAAACTACCCTAGAGTGCCTCTTACCATGGGTCAGTTCTATGACATGCTTGAGAAACTTGGAAAACTTTAATAATTTTTCACTCTGATCCCTCCCACAACACATCTGTTTCTACATGCTCTGTGCACTGCATTGGGGTGCCTAACTGCCCAGCCTAGAGAAGCCACTGCATATCTGCTCTCACCAATTGATTCAGAAAGGCCCAAAATATTTTTTCCAGACCATAGATCAGAAGAGCAGCCTGCCTTTATGATACACCGGGGTATGAAAAATCCATCCCTCTTTCCTTAGGCTCTGCGCAGTGAGGGATACAAGCGGGTGTCATTATAACTAGACCCACTAAATGCTTTGAAGCAATGAAGGCTTCCATTCTCCTTCAGCTTAAACAGAGCTTTGCTATATTCCAAATTCACTGCAGGCCACACAGTCTATTGGTCACTGAGATTTCTTCTTTAGCCTTGCTACAGCTTGTCAAATATGCACCTTTCAGTTTAGCTTTTTCCTTTGGCTTTGATCCCACCACCACTAGTTTCCACTTTGGTCTTTAGCAGACATTTGCCACCAGATACGTTCAGCTTACAGAGCACGCAGAATGTGTGAATACATCAAGGCTGTCAGGTGTTAGAATGGGGCTCCGCTAGGTCTGAATAGATGCTATAAATACTACTTTAAAGTATTAGCAGCCTCTTTTTATAACAGTCACATTGAAAAATAGAGACACTTTAGTTGGTTAGTGCAGTAAAGAATAGAATGAGAATTCCAAGAAGAGTGGACTAAGCTTACTACTTTTTATAACAAAGGAAACACAGGCTTATTGAGTCTCATTTATTTAGGAAATGTGTGTGACAGAGAGAAAATACTGATTAGCCAACCAGAAGATGTCTTCTACAAACTGACTGCCCAGCTGAGATTGGGTATGGCCACAGTATAAGCAAGCTAGCTGGATACTAAGAATATAGCTAGTAGAACTGGCTAGGATCCACGTTTTCTGTTTTTGTCGGTAACACCACAACTTTCCCACAGAATGGCTTAATGGAAAATGTTTTTTTCCCATTCTAGAATGATCTGAAAAAAATGTTGAAATGTCCTACAAAATGAAATTCTTGAACTATTATTTTGGGGAAAAATGAAACATTCTAATTTTGAAATTGTATTTTAAAATATATACAAATATCTAAATTTTAAAAAATTTGAACTTTCCTCTTAAAAAATATCTAAATGGAGTGTTTCAACAGTATTAAAGGGTTTGGATTTTTTCCCCGAAAAACCCTGAAAATATTGACATTTTCTGTAAAACATAATGTGTTGTTGAAGAAAATGATCTGTCATAAAATCCTTACCTTGCTCTGTTAGTTACTTCACCAAGTATCACCTTCAAACTTTGACCAAGTTCATATTTTTACCTACCTCCTTATTTTGGGAACTAAGTAGAGGTAAATGACAGTACAAATAAAATACAAGCAAGCTTTAAAAGGAAAACTTCTCCCATTTTATTTTATAGATTGATTTCTAATGTAGGTGGAGTCAGTCCTGTGAGACTCAGTATACCTAGGCTTTTATGAAGTCATCCATCACCAATGCCAGCAAGACTGGAGTATTGGAACAGAATCTGGGCAGGACCTGCCTTGACAATACCAAGTACTGAGGCTCCCAGGTGCAGACACATTTATTATTGTATAAATGGAATTACTCTTAGTAAGTAATTCCTTGCAGGGTAGCCCCACTCCCTTGATGCTCAGATTATATTATTTTACCTTAAATTCAATTCCTAAAGTTACCACACAGTCCACAGTACATATCTTGTTTGACTTGAGCTTTGAGGAATGTAGCATACCATCTACTGGGCCCACATTATACAAATGATAAACTTTGTTATAAACAAATATCTGTTAAATAGTAAAAAATGGGCCTCAATTATCTTCACCCACAAATAGGGTTCCCAGACCCACACAAGAGTTTGGAAACTGAGAGGAGAGAACAAGGACTATTCCCCTCCCATTGAAATGGTTAACACATTTACAGACTTAGCAGAGTCTGACTGGATCTCATTTAACAGAGATTGTATCTTATTTATCCTACACACTTAAGTGACTAATTTTGATTGGCCTGCAGCCCCATCTAACTTTAGGTTCAAGCTTAATCCATTCTTGAGGTTGGTTTTATGGGTTATGCCATAAACTACAGTCTAAGAGCAAAAACTATCAGCTCATTCACCACTAAGAATTGACCCCAGGACTTCCAGAGCTGAAAGCGTAAGGCTCTATGCAGCTTGAACAAAAAAGTAAGGTACAAAATGTTAAAGATACCTGATTATCTGTAATTTTAATAGGATGTAAGTGCTCATTAACAAATTGAATCTAAGCCCGCTAAGCTGGGAGATGTACCCATACGTTTCATAGATGTTAGGGGCTGGAAGAAACCTTACAGATCACTGGGTCCAGCCCACCTGCACCTGGACAGGAAAGACTACTAGGGTCAGATTGAAGGGCATGTAAAATAAAACAAAGAAGAAAAAAAGAGAAAAACGTATACCACAATGAAGACTGAATAAACTTCCAGCCCAAACTTAGCTTAAATGTCCCTGGAGTTTGCCTCACTACCATCCTCAAACCTCTCTTGGTTTTTTTTTCATGCCAAAATAGGCACTCCCACCCACTTATATCTTGGATGGATCTAATTAGATCCATCTGACAGCATGACTGGGCAGTTACTCTAATTATTAACACAGGGTGATTCAACAGAAATCCCAGTATCCTTGTAGAAGTCTTAAGCTTAGTAAGAGTTAGTACCTAAATATCTTTAAGTATCTGGGCCTTGTTTTGCCACCTTGTAGCAAACCCTCTCTCAAATACAAGCATACCTCTTTTTACATATCTACCATTTTACTATGGCTTTGACTTTACAGACATATGACTTTGCCTCAGTCGGATCAGAAAGAGTTTGTAAAGAATTGGAACCAGCATCAGTCAATTTGTCAAAGACCTATCAATAGAACAGCTCCAATTTTCTTCAGCAAGGGCTGGAATCTGGTCCAAGAGGCCCAAGATTCAAAGACAGTGTCCAAAAGTAGGCTTTCTTTAAAGTTTTTGTTTTGTTTCTTTTTTTTATATATATATATAT
>NW_005841992.1:2421018-2430496 GCF_000455745.1 Alligator sinensis
ATTTCCTTCATCTGCTCTGCTCATTCTTTCTCACACCTTGACAATTCATTCCTCATCTCTGGCAAATGCATCATTTTCCCAATTTTCCTGCAAAAAACTTTCCCCAAAGCTAGTACCAGCTGGCTGACAGAATGTGTACTTAAAATAGTCATAGCACCCACACTCTTATTACTCTCAGGTTACTTTCCGTGAAAATTCAAACTGATCTTCAGCTGTGGGATGAAAGCCTAGCAAAGGAAATTGTGTATCATTTTTTTTTTGTACTTCTAAGCTGCTATTGCCCTTTGTAGTGCTATCACTAAAATCTTTACCTAACCCTTTATTTTATGGCAAAAGACATTAATAAATGTATAACTGAACCTTCTACAGCCAGTCTCATACTTCCTCTTCTGCTCAACATTGATGTTAGTGGAATATTGCATTAACACAAGAGTGTGAAAGATGCATTACATCCACCAATATGGTTCTTTTGATGATGTATTCCTGTAGCTTAGCAGCAACTAACCATCCCCACCACTTCTTTATCAGTAGAAACCTATGTGCAGGTGTGTACTTTCCCACAGTCAGAATTTGCTGTGAAACCTATGGGGATTTTAATTGAGGAAAGACTATGGCATCACGTCTCCTTTAGTAAGTAAAAGGTAGCTGCTGTGGTGTGGTGAACACAGTAAAGAGCTTTAGTGACCCATTAAAAATGTTTATAAATTATATTTTGGCATGGAAAAGAATGCCATATTGTGAGGATCTTTGGGGCACATCTAGATAGCCTGCAAAGTGTTCTTTCCTCCTCCCACATCACACGTCAAGATAAATATTTTAAAAGTTTCCAATTTCCCTCCAGATTATTTTATATTAATCTATGGGGTCGTCGTCGTCTTTTTTTTTTTTTGTAAAAAGGAACTTAATTCGCTCTCCATAATAAGGGACACAGGGGTCAAAAGGAAACATTTACTCCTTCAGTTCACTGCAGGTCTGCAAAATGCAGTGGTAGTCTCTTCTTTCATTTAAAGCACAGCTGGAGGTGAAGCTTGTGCCCTTCTCTTGTATCCAGTGGCCTAGTAGTCAGACTACTCATTCAGGATGTGAAACTTGTGTTCAATTCTATCAAGTGCCTGTGGAAATTCAACTGATGTTTCTCTGATCCCTACAGGGTGCCCTAAAACCAGATGACAGTAGGCTAGGGTAAGGGCACTTTCCACTCCTCCTTCTGGAGCAGCTTCATTTTGCAAAAATATTCATTAGGACAGAGTAAAAGAGCATGGCTTTTTAGCCTAGTGGGTAAGCCTAAATTATAACCTACCTATTAGATGCCTAACTCAGTTTCTATTCCATGATGGTCAAGTCCTGAAAACACATTTATGCCTCTACTTTTGTAATACATAATCATTATACCTTAACATTGACAAAAAAAAGCAGCAAGCTGGAGGACCTACCTTATCCCTAACTGTTTTTAGGGACATGACTAAGGTAGAATAGAATAGCGGTTAGAGACCTAAATGCACTTGCATACCTAATAGGTGTAATACAGTCTGGCCCATTATCCCCGAGGAAAAGATGGAAGGAGTGTAGCAGAGTAGGGACCCTGAACTTCAGAAAAGCAGACTTTGACTCACTCAGGGGACTGATGGAAAGGATCCCTTGGGAGGCCGATCTGAGAGGGAAAGGAATCCAGAAGAGCTGTACTTTAAAGAAAACTTACTGAACAAACCATCTCAATGACCAGGAAGACTACCAAGTATGGCAGAACACTAGCTTGGCTTAGCAGAGAACTCTTCAGTGAGCTACAACTCAAAAAGGAAGCTTATAAGAAGTAGAAACACGGACAAACAAGTAGGGAGGAGGATAAGAGTATTGCTCAGGCATGCAGGGATGAAATCAGGAAGGTCAAAGTGCAATTGGAGTTGCAGCTAGCAAGAGACATGAAGAATAACAATGGTTTCTACAAGTATGTCATCAACAAGAGGAAGAACAGGGAAAGTTCTTCTTCCCTAAGGTCCTTTACTGGGGGAGGCAACCTGGTGACAGAGGATGCAGAAAAGTTTGAAGTATGCAATGCCTTTTTCACTCAGTCTTCACAGGGAAGGTCAGCTCCCAGACTACTGCACCTGGAAGCACAGTTTGGGGATGAGATGAGCAAATGAACAGGTATGGGGCTATTTAGAAAAGCTGGATGTGTACAAGTCCATGGGTCTGGATGGGATGTACCCAAGTGTGCTGAGGGAGTTGGCTGATGAGATTGCAGAGCCACTGTCCATCATCTTTGAAAACTCATGGCAATCAGAAGAGGTCCTGGATGATTGGAAAAGGGCAAATAGAGTGCCCATCTTTAAGAAAGGAAAGAAGGAGGATCCAGGGAACTACAGACTGGTCAGACTCACCTCGGTTGCTGCAAAAGTCATGGAGCAGGTCCTAAAGGAATCCATTTCTAAGCATGTGGAGGAGAAGAAGGTGAACAGTTAGCATGGATTCACCAGGGGCAAAACATGCCTGACCACCTGACTGCCTTATATGAGGAGATGTCTATCTGGCTTTATGGATGCAGGGAGGCCAGTGGATGTGATATATTTTGAATTTAGCAAGGCTTTTGATACAGTCTCCCACAACATTCTCGTAAGCAAGTTAAGAAAGCATGGATTGGATGAGTAGACTGTAAGGTGGATGGAAAGTTGGCTGGATCATCAGGCTTAGAGGACAGTGGTCAATGGCTCGATGTTTAGTTGGCAGCTGGTATCAAGCAGAGTGCTCCAGGGGTCAGTCTTGGGGCTGGTTTTGCTCAATATTTTCATCAGTGACCTGGAAGATGGAATGGAACGCACCCTCAGCAAGTAGGTGGGTGACACCAAGTTGAGGGGAGTAGTAGAGGGTAGGGCTAGGATTCAGAGAAACCTTGACATATTGGAGGATTGGACCAAAAAAACCCTCATAATCATGGGCAACTGGTGCCTCCTGAGTCGGGGTGGGGTGGGGGGGGCACTTGGCCTCCCACACAGCAGACAGTCAGCGACTGGTGGGGGAGGGAGTCCCACTGTGGCTAATCACGCTGACACGCAAGTGACAGTGGTGAGCTGCTGGCACTTCCGGGCACACCACTGGCACTTCAGGGTGAGTGAGATCAGTTGCAGGGGGACTGCTTCTCCTGGCACCCCCACTGCCTGGCTGGCGCTCTCAGGGGGGGCACTAGCGCTCTTACCTGCCCCCCCTGCCTGGGAGTGCTAGCTGTCAGGGGGTGCACCAGTGCTCTCAGCATGAGTGATTGGTGCCTCCTGAATCTGGGGGGGGCACCTGCAGAAGCCATCGACAATAGCGGCCCTGTCAGGGGGGTACCAGTCCTATCGACAGCATCAGTGTTGACCATCGGGGGGGGGCACTGGCCCTATCGGGGGGACACATGCACCCCTGTGCACCCCCTACCAGTTGCCTATGCTCATGAGGTTCAATAAGGACAAGTGCAAAGTCCTGCACTTAGGCTAGAACACTGGTACAGGCTGGGGACCAACTGGGTAAGCAGCAGCTCTGCAGAAAAGGACCTGGGGGTTATAGTGAACAAGAAGCTGAATAGGAGCCAACAGTGTGCTAACAGCAAATGGGGGGCTGCATTAGTAGGAGTGTTGCTAGCAGATCGAGGGAAGTGATTATTCCCCTCTATTCTTCACTGATGAGACAACATCTGGAGTCCTGTGTTGTTTTGAGCCCCCCACTACAGAAAGGATGCGGAAAAATTGGAGAAAGTCCAGCAGAGGGTAACAAAAATGGTTAGAGAGCTGGGGTACATGACTTATGAGGGGAAGCTGAGGGAACTGGGCTTATTTAGTCAGGGGAAGAGAAGACCGGGGGGTGGGGAGGCAGGGAGGGGATTTAATAGCAGCCTTCAACTACCTGAAGGGTGGTTCCAAAGAGGATGGAGCTAAACTGTATTCAGTGGTAGCAGATGACAGAACAAGGAGCAGTGGTCTCAATCTGCAGCAAGGGAAGTTTGGGTTAGATATTAAGAAAGGCTTTCTCCCTAGGAGGGTAGTAAAACACTGAAACAGGGTACCCAGAGAGGCTGTGAAGTCTCCATCCTTGGAAGTTTTTAAGATGGGATAATATAGTTGGGGGTGATCCTGCACTGAGCAGGGGATTAGATTAGATCACCTTCTGAGGTCCCTTCCAACCCTAATTTTCTATGATTCTATAATTTGCAGTCAAATAGCGCTCTGACTCAACATAGTTTTGTATAGTATTCAGTACAGAAAAGCTTGTAAATCTTGGGCCGGCTTCCAGTGCCAGACTTTTCGACATTCAAGAGGCATTTTCAGACCATGCCTACTACAGCTTCTCACAGGAGATAGGTATGCTAATGCCTAGTTTCTGGATCTTGAACAGTGATATGCACCATGTTTCTCAGCACTGTAGAGTCTGCGTACACAAACCAGAACTTTTGGTACCTGAGGAACTTTAAGGTTGAAAACTGTGATACTTATAGGATGTAGGTGGCTCTAAAGTTAGGTAGCAGTTGAGCAGGGGTTTTGGGGATCATAATTTTAGGATTAGATAACTAAGCAGCACATAAATCTCACTTTAGGAACCTGATTCCATTTTTAGATCTGACTTTTACCACCAATCCGGTGTGGCCTGTTTAGGCTACAAAATCCTTTACGTACATTGATCTTTGAACTAGTCACCATCTTCTGTTTGTACTGTCTCTGTTGGCGAGAGACTTCCATCTTTTTAATGCCTTATTTCTGTTGCGTGGTATCTGGTTGGTCTGTGGAATTGCTCATATTCCTCATTTCTTTTGACTAATCATCAGTTGGCCTAATGGAGATGGAGGATCTTTTTCTATGTACTGTTGGCCTCAGCCTGGCCCCAGTACCACTAGATGTTCTGGCTGTCTGAATCTGCTCTTCATTTGTTTTATGTTTTACTTACATTGCACTGCTGAGTTTGTAGCTACATCAAAGGAGCTGTGCTGTGCTCCAGCTTGGACTGTTACACCTTGCCATTGCAATGTTTGGCTTCTTAATGGCTGAACCCAGAACTGTTCAGCTGTTCAGAATATAGTATATCAGACATGACAGGCTTTGAAAAATGTGCCTTCCATTTTATGGCCATAGTTTTTGCCCAACTGCCCTCAAATTAGTTCCCTTCCCAGAAATTAGATGAGGAATCCATTTTGGCCTCTAATTCCTGTCACTGGAAGTAATGATCTATTTTGATCTCTTCCCAAGTTCATATTGGGATTTCATGAGCCTGCAGAGTTTCTTTCTTTCTCACTAGACTCGTTGCACACTTTGAACCGTTCTCTATATTCTCTCAGATGGGTGTCCATGCCTGACCAGTGAATACATTCTGGTTCATATCAAGTACTGCTTGGTGCCCTTTAAACAAACAAAATCCTTTTGACATCACTCTACCTTCACTTGGAAATGGATTATAATTTAATGTGGCACCTACTACTTGAGAGCTGGTCAACCCTAGAGAATGAATGCCTGTAGGAACTCATGCTGTTTGGTGCTTTGTTGAATTCCCTGGGGCCTCCCATTACAAATGGAAACCTTATAATCAGACTGCACACCCATCTTGTGCCCAAAAACAAACAGATGAAATCCCCCAGTCAAGGGTGTAGCCACTACCTCCTTTACCATTTCAGCATATACCTGTTTTGGGTCTTATAGAGCTTTAATAGGAAATGTAATGGTCTCTGATTTTTGCATTAGTGCTCACTGTTCTCATTCAGGATGCCAGGAGCTTTGTACACAAATGCCAGGAGCTTGGGGAATAAACAGGAGGAACTTGTCCTCCTGCTTAACACAAATAACTATGTTGTCATAGGGAAAACAGAGACCTGATGGAACTCTACCCATGACTGGGCCACAGGTATAGATGGCTATATGCTGTACAGGAGGGATCAAGTGGACAAAAGGGGCGGGGGTGTAGCTCTCTATGTCAAGGAAAGCTACACCTCCCTGCAAGCCGACATTGGCACCCAGGGTGGATGACTGAAGACCCTCTGGGTTAAAATCCATGGGGAACATGGCACAGGGGACACAATGGTGGGAGTCTACTACAGACCTCCTGCCCAGGATCAAGGGCTTGACCAGGAGTTTGCCAGGGGATTGGCTGAGGTCACACACTCCCAGTGCATGGTTGTCATGGGAGACTTCAAATACCCAGACATCTCGTGGGAAGAGCATTCGACTAAATCCAAGCAGTCGCAAAGCTTTCTCTTGTGCGTGGATGAGCTCTATCTGATACAAGAAGTCTACGGGCTGATCAGAGGTAAACCACTGCTCAACCTGGTTCTGGCAATGGGAGATGACCTAATCAGCGACCTAACGATTGAAGGGAGCTGGTTGACAGTGACCATGAGCTGATCACCTTTACCATCTGCATTAAAGCTGGCAAGTCAGTCAGCAATACAGAAGTCCCTGACTTCAGGAAAGCTGACTTTGACAAGCTCAGGAGGCTTGTCAGAGAGGCCCTAAAGGGTCACAACCCAAAGGGTAGGGGAGTTCAGGATGAGTGGCTGCTCCTCAAAGGTGCGATCCTGATGCACAAGCAAAGTCCATCCCATCTCAGAGGAAAGGCAGCAAAAGGGCAAAGCAGCTCCCTTGGCTCTCCAGGGAACTAGCAGACCTCCCTTGTCTAAAAAGAAAGACCTACAAAGGATGGAGGACTAGATCCACCTCCAACGAGGAATACTCTGCACTGGTCTGGATGTGCAGGGAGCAAACCAGGAAAGCCAAGGCTGCAATGGAACTCCAACTATCTATAAGTATCAAGGACAATAAAAAGTCCTTTTTTAGATATGTGGGGAGCTGGAGAAAAAGCAAGGGCAACATTGGACTCCTGCTAAACCAGATGGGAGAACTGACAACCGATGCCCAGGAAAAAGACAACTTGCTAAACAGGTACGTTGCGTTGGTCTTTCACCAGTCCCATGGGACACCCCTGCCCATTATGGGACAGGGAGGCCTGGGTGAGGGAGATTCCTTGCCCTCCATCAATACTGACCTCATGAAGGAACACTTTGAGAGGCTGGACACCTTCAGGTCAGCTGGCCCTGACAGTTTACATCCCAGGGTACTCAAGGAGCTGGCTAGCATCATAGCTCAGCCCCTGGCATGGATCTTTGAGAACTGGTGCTCTGGTGAAGTGTCTGAAGATTGGAAGAAGGCCAATGTGGTGCCTGTCTTCAAGAAAGGGAGGAAAGTGGATCCAGCAAAGTACAGGCCCATCAGCCTGACCTCTATCCCGGGGAAGGTCTTAGAAAACATTATCAAAGAGGCCATTCTTAACAGACTGGCTGATGGCAACATCCTGAGGGATAGCCAGCATGGGTTTATTGTGGGTAGGTCTTGCTTGACCAATCTTATTTCCTTTTATGATCAGGTGACCTATCACCTGGACAAGGGAAAAGAGATTGATGTCGTATATCTTGACTTTAAAAAAGCCTTCTATCTGGTATCCCATGATCACGTCTTAGCAAAACTAGCTAACTTCAGCCTCGGCCTCACCACGATCCACTGGCTGAGGAACTGGTTCCATGGTGGTTGACAGAAGTCAATCTTTATGGTGCCCTGTGACCAGTGGGGTTCCTCAAGACTTTGTCCTTGAGCCTATACTATTCAATATCTTCATTAATGTTGTGGATATTGGTATCAGAAGCAGACTGGCCAAGTTCACCAATGACACCAAACTCTGGGGTAAAGCGTCCACGCCTGAGGACAGGAGAGTGATCCAGGCTGACCTTGACAGGTTCAGGAAATGGGTGGATGAGAACCTGATGGTGTTAAACACTGAAAAATGCAAGGTTCTCCACCTTGGGAAGAAAAACCTGCAGCATGCTTATAGGTTCGGCAGTGCTATCTATGCTGGCTAGCGCTACGGAAGAAAGGGACTTGGGGGTCATGATTGACCACAAGATGAACATGAGCCTTCAAGGCGATGCTGCTGCTAGTAAAACAAGCAAAACGCTGGCTTGCATCCATAGATGCTTCTTAAGCAAATCCTAGGACATCATTCTCCCATTGTACTCAGCCTTGGTGAGGCTGCAGCTGGAGTACTGCATCCAGTTTTGGGCTCCACAATTCAATAACAAAGCTTAAGAGGGTGCAGAGGAGAGCCACACACATGATCAGAGGTCAAGAAAGCAGACCTTATGAAGAGAGGCTGAGAGCCATGGGACTCTTCAGCCTGGAAAAGCACAGGCTCAGGGGTGATCTGTGGCCACCTATAAGTTTATCAGAGGTTCTCACCAGGATCTGGGGGAGCGTCTGTTCACAGGAGTGCCCCAAGGGATGACAAGGTCAA
Source organism: Alligator sinensis (assembly GCF_000455745.1). Classification (NCBI taxonomy): domain Eukaryota; kingdom Metazoa; phylum Chordata; order Crocodylia; family Alligatoridae; genus Alligator; species Alligator sinensis. The sequence continues at coordinate 2,429,314 of NW_005841992.1, forward strand.
ATGGTCACAATCTTCTCCATGACCGTTTCAGGCTGGACATAAGGAAGAACTTCCTTCCTGTTTGAGCCCCCAAGGTTTGGAATAGACTGTCACCGGAGGTGGTTCAAGCACCTATTTTGAACGCCTTCAAGAGACACTTGGATGTTTATATTGTTGGGATCCTATGATCCCTGCTGACTTCCTGCCCCTAGGGCAGGGGGCTGGACTCAATAATCTTCTGAAGTCCCTTCCAGCTCTAATGTCTATGAAATTGAAATCTATGAAATTCTGAGGCTTCACATAGTACCCCTAGGTCAGGGGCAGGCAATTATTATGGGTGGAAAGCCACTTACCAAGTTTTGACAAGCTGTCAAGGGCCACATGGGTATCCCTGCCCCTTGGCAGGTGCCCCATCCCCTGGTTGCCATCTTGTGACCAGAATTCCCGCCCTCCAACCCCTGACTTTTGCCACCCAAGGTCCCTCCCCTTACCCCTGGAAGTACTCCTTTCAGCAAGGGGTTTTGCCATCTCAGAACCAGAAAAATACCACATTATGTCCTAAAAAGCAAACATCTACAGCATTCATTAATTTATTTTCAAAAAATATTTTTGTCCTGATTTACGTGTGTTTGTGTAGTGTACATACAGGTGATTGCACAATAGCTTAAAATGAAGTCTTAGTCTTGTATATTGTGGGGAGGAAGTATAGGTTTGAGGGGGGCTGTGGGTGTGTGGGTAGGTGGGGTGTGGGTGGGTATGGGGTTTGTGGGGGAATGTGTGTGGGAGGAGGGTAGCTGGTGGCTATGAGGTGTGGGGTCTGCATGTATGGCAGTGTGAGGGTGTGTGTGGGTGCATGTGTATGGGGGGGTGTGCGTATGGCACTAACCCTATGAACACACACACACACACACACACACACTCTGCCCCTGTCTGCACACATAGATGCTCTGCTGCTGCCTCCACACACACATACACAAAACACCTATGACTTAGTAGGGCTAACGGAAACCTGGTGGGATTCGTCCCACGACTGGGCAGTACATATTGAAGGTTACAGATTGTACAGAAAGGACAGGGTGGGGAAAAAAGGGGGAAGGGTTGTGCTGTATGTCAATGAGCAATATACATCAACCCTCATCAAGACGGAATCGAAGGATGAGGAAGTAGAAGGATTGTGGGTTAGGCTACATGGGGGGCAAGGAGA
>NW_005841992.1:2432308-2432656 GCF_000455745.1 Alligator sinensis
AGGGTCCAGAGAAGGGCCACTCGTATGGTTAAGGGCCTGCAGACCAAGCCCTACGAGGAGAGACTAGAGAACCTGGACCTTTTCAGCCTCCGCAAGAGAAGGTTGAGAGGCGACCTTGTGGCTGCCTATAAGTCCATCGTGGGGGCACAGAAGGGAACTGGTGAGGATTTATTCACCAAGGCGCCCCCAGGGGTTACAAGAAATAATGGCCACAAGCTAGCAGAGAGCAGATTTAGATTGGACATTAGGAAGAACTTCTTCACAGTTAGAGTGGCCAAGGTCTGGAACGGGCTCCCAAGGGAGGTGGTGCTCTCCCCTACCCTGGGGGTCTTCAAGAGGAGGTTAGAT
>NW_005841992.1:2432676-2454616 GCF_000455745.1 Alligator sinensis
AAGCATCTAGCTGGGATCATCTAGACCCAGCCCTCTTTCCTGCCTATGCAGGGGGTCAGACTCGATGATCTATTGAGGTCCCTTTTGACCCTAACATCTATGAATCTATGAATCTATACTGGCATGGCCCCATGCTCCCTGGTCCAGAGATGCAGCCGGGAGCCACGTGGTACAGGAGCAGGGTGGGGACAGGAAGAGAGTGAAATGGCTGGGGGTGGGGTGGGGCTGGGCTGCTCAGTTCTGCTGAGGGTTCCCCCTGGTTCCTAGTGCCCCAGACTCCTGTCAGCTTTGACAGGCAGACAGAAGACAATAAATATTAATTTACTAATTTTTTTAGGGGCCCTGCAGGCTGGATAGAATGGCCTGGTAGGCCAGATCCAGCCTGCGGGTCATATTTTGCCCATCCCTGCCCTAGGTGCTGCATGGTAGTTCTTTTTGTGTTCATTTGCTTTACTCTTTCAAATGCTTGTTCTTGAATCTCTGACCATTCCCGTGCTATATCATTATGTGCTAACTCTCGTTAGGGTTCACAGACTTCTGATGCATATGTCAGGCTCTGCGGAAATAGTTGATGATCCATATATGTGAGGGTGATATCTTTCTTAGGGTGATATCTTTTATTGGATGAACTATGTAGTTGGGTATAGCCTGGGGCTCTCTGTTACTTTGAGATAAAGGCAGCCCAGCCAGGAAGCTCTGTAGGGCAAGCAGGGCACAGCAGCTGCCAGTTTCCAGGGCAACAGGGCTAACAAGGCAATTAGCAGCCAACCCAGGCAATCACCTGGTCAGAATTAGGCAGAGCCCTGGGAGTACATAAGCCTGGGGTTTATGCTGGTAAGGCAGTCTAGCCCTGCCTGCTGCAGGATTAGGAGCTTCTGCCCAGGAGAAGCACCCAGGGGCACTGGTCAGACCACTTTGCTGCTTGCAGGAAAGCTTAGGCTCAAGGACCTCACAAAGAACCAGGCCCAAGGGGCACTCGATATGGCTGTGCGAAATTTGGATGGGTATTTCATTTCGAAGCTGTTTTGATGCGTTTCAAGCTCGAAACAGTGAAATCAAAATGAAACAAAAGGCTTCAAAACAGCCTCAAAATGAAATGCGGACACTCAAAACGTTTCAAAAGTTTAAAAACATTTTGAGTTTTGAAGTCAGAATTGTTGCAGCTAAATAGAAACTAAGGAAAGGGAGGGGAGGGGGAGGATGGGTGGAGGACTGCTCTGATATTGACACCTAGCTCCATGTTCAATTCCCCAACTCTCTGATTGCTTCCCCCAGCTCTCTGATCATTTCCCCAGCTCTTCCTGTGGGGCGCGGGCCCCCGATCTGCATGTGGGGTTTCAGCAGGCTGTTGCTGAAACTGCAGTGGCAGCCGGCCGACACATCTGGGGGCCCGCGCCCCCCAGGAAGAGCTGGGGGAAGCGATCAGAGACCTGGGGAATTGAAACAGGAGCTGGTGAATCAAACTGGGAGCTGGGGGAATGTTCAGGCCCCTGGAGATTCCCCCAGTTCCTGGTTGGATTCCCCAGCTCCCTGAGCTGTCCACCAGCTCTCTGATTGCTTCCCTCAGATCTTCCCAGGGGATGCGGGCCCCTGGATGATGCAGGATGACAGCAGGCTCTCGCTGCTGGCTGGGACCAGTGTTGGGTGCAGCCTGTGCCGAGCACTGGGAAAACTGCTGCTGCTGCTGGCTCCAGCAGGCAGTGACAGTGTGCTGTCATCCTGTGTGCAGATCTGGGGGCTGGCACCCCCTGGGCGGGCTGCATGGCTGTGCCAGGCTCATCCCAGGGAGTGCGGGCCCATGGATCTGCATGTGGGATGACAGCAGGCAGCTGCTGCCGGCTGGGGCCAGTGGCAGCACCAGTCGTCCTGGAGCTCAGTATGGGCTGTGCCCAGTGCCAGTCCCAACTGGCAGTGGCAGCCTGCTGTCATCCTGTGCACAGATCTGGGGTCCCATGCCCCCTTGTAAGAGTCTGGCACAGCCCTTCAGGCCTCCCAGGGGATGTGGACCCCCAGATAGGCACACAGGATGATAGCAGGCTGCTGCTGCCAGTAAGTGATACGAGTTTTGCTTTGAACAGTTTGAAGTGCAGTTTCCAGAAGTCCCTGCACCTATCTCCTTGAAACTTGGCAGGATGCATGCCCTTAGAACTGGCTACCATTCCTGCAATTTTCATCTGAATTAGGCAAGAAATAACAAAGTTATAGGCATTTTCATGTTTCCCCTTTATAGCCTATGGGTGAAACGTCAAAATGCGTCAAAACAGCCTCAAAACAGTGAAACGGTTTCAATGAAATGAAATAGAACAATGTTTCAAAACAGCAAAACCAAACACTATCCCTTCGAAATGGCGAAACAGAAGTCAAAACTAAATGGTGCTGTTTCGCACAGCCCTAGCACTCAACTGCCTTGAGCCCTGCCAAGGGAAGGCTTGAGGCTCAAGCAGTTATTGAGCCCAGGGTGGGCAGAGAGACAGGGCACAGCCACACAGGGGCCTGGGGCCCAATGCCAGAGAGGGCACAGCCACACAAGGGCCTGGGGCCTGGGGCCAGAGAGAGCACAGCCACACAGGAGTCAAAGGCCTGGCATACAGGGGCCAGGAGCCCAGTGACAGAAGGAACTAACAGAGTTAGAGCCTCAAAGCCAAGCCCAATACAGTAGGCCCAGGTTAGAAAGCCTAGCTATGTTAAAGGGGCAGAGACCAATGAGGCCGAAGTCCTACAGAGCGGCCCCCCTATTAATTTATATTTCCATCAAGGTGTGGCAGGTGAGACAGGGCAGCACCCTAGAGGCGAAGCGGGGCATGGTCGTGGAGCCACCAGGAGGCATCATGGCCACCCCTGGGACCCTGACATGTTACGCTGGGATGCAAGAAATTCTCTGTCTCTTTATTAGCATGCAGACATTTGTCCTAGTCTCTCATTTACTTCTTGTCCTAATGATTCCTTTTGTGCTAATTACTGGATGCCTCTTTTCTTAGAGGAAGTGGCGTAGTCAGTGAACAGAGCTCTGGCCTGGGATTTAGGACACCAACATTCCATTCTAGGATCACTGGCTGGATGACTACGGGGAAGTCTCACCTCACTGTAAGATTATATCTGAGTCACTTATCTGTAAAAATGGGGTTTGAGTATTCTGACCTCCTTTGCAACATACTCTGAGACCTCCAGATGTAAAGAGTTATATGAAAGAATTATCAATATTATTTGTAGGTTCTAAATTTCTTTTTCAGTACCTCTGCTTTTCAGCAGTCTCACAGACAGCACATGGGGGTCTTTTTCAAACATTGGCTTGTTTTCCAGGAGTCACTCTTTTTGAAATACATTCTTAGAATGTGTTTGAATTCTGGACAGGATGCACAGAGACTCTTCTCTCTCCTTTCTCATGCTGAGGATATTCTGTGTGGTTCTGCAATCAGATCCAGGGCGCACACTGCTCTGCCACCCAGCAGTGGGTGTACTCCTTTGTCAACTGCTATAAATTCTAAACCATAACGTCTCTTACTTTGTGGTTTCCCTATCAGCAGCTAACATTTGCCCATTGTCACCAGAATGGTTTTATTGTACGCCATTAGCACTCTGCAACATATCTCCAGTGTAATTCTGCAGTTTATGGTTGCTGGAATTATGTTATAGCTGACTTTATAAAATCCAGCTGGAATCAAATTGGTCATTGAGCCAAAAGTATATTTGCAAATATGCCAGTAGAATATGACAGCTTTTGCAGCTTTGTATTTCCTTGGATAGCTGTGGCCTTGGGAAATAAAACAGTTCTTCGCCATCTCCTTTACACCACTGCTCTTAAGGCAGGCCTCTTTCTTGCTGCCTTTTGTCTTGCTGTCCGCAATATCATACTGGTATTTTTGGTCAATCTGTCCATGTCATACTTTCTGGTTTACTTTAGCTCAAAGCCTGTATACTTTTTTGCAATAGGAGTAATTGTTTTAAGCCCTTCCATGGAGAGTTCACTTGTCCTGGCCATTTCTCTAGGTTTAGATCTGTTTCTCTCAATAGTCAGTCATGTACAGTGGAATCATTTGTTCCCAAACACTCCAGTATTCAGTGAATTTTTAATGTCTTCAATGTTGCAAGCGCATGCCAAAGTTCTCAGTCCTGAAACATTTCCCCTTCTTTTAATTTCAGGTAAAAAAAAATCTCTGTCTGGGATCACAGTAGTCATCACATACATTATCAGGTGTTCCAGTGTTTTGGACATTATTTTTTGTTTCTCACTCATCCTTTTTTCCCCAAAGAGATAGTAAAACAAAGATACAAAAAAAAATATTATCCTAATTTTGCCAACCTTTATCCCCCATGTTCAGAACTGTGGACTCAGTTTTTGCTTCCAGGATGTGCAAAGGTTTTTGTCTAGTAATTTAGCCTTTCAGGTGGACTGATCCATCCATTATACTTATTGGTATCATCCTTCCTTCCTCTTCCTATATTTCATTCTTTCTTGCTTTGAGTCACACTGGAATACTCACTGCTACCACATTTCATGAACTCTATGCAAAGACTCCACCTTTGTGAATTTAAACTAGATCTTTATTAAGGCTTTTCTGCACATCAAATTATATCTATTCCCAAATAATTCCGTGTGTGGATGCTGTCGATATAGAACAAGGGGCCTTTGTTCAGTGCTCTTTCAGCTACATTGGTGCCAAACACTCCTATTGCAGAATAAAGGGAAGTGATTTGGAAAGTCAGTTTCATACCCTCAGTTCAAATTACCTCTCCAAATAAACTAGCTTTACCAGAGATAACACAACTGTGGATAGTGCACCAGTTGTGTCCATGCAGGATTCCTGGTGCTTCTCCAGGATCTTCCCTCCTGCATCTTGTACCTTTTCTCTCATCATTTCCTTTCCTGCTTCCCAGTTCCAGTCTTCTTGTCCATTCAGGAACATTGCCTTTCTCCCTTCCCCCCAGACTGTCCTCCAAAATTCAGCCAATTAACTTCTAGTCCCATTTCCCTTCTTAACCTCAATCTTCCCAGACACCAGTTTCCATTTCTTTCCCCAGCTGGTTCCAGGTCCCTCCTTCTTCCAATCCAAATTTCCCACCTTCCAATTCTCAGACTCAGTTTCTCTCCATACATTCAGTCACAGTCTCACTGGTCTCTTTTCTTCCCTTTGGTTTACCTTGCATCTCCTCTGCTCATTTGAATGAACCGCATTCCTCCTCCACACTTTCTGGATGCCAGTGGTGAAAGTGGGTGGACAGGCATTAAGAGAACAAACTCTCATTCCCAAAAGTGAGCAAAGAAATCCCCACTCTCATTCCCAATATATGGTCCCACCCAGGCTTGAAGTAACTATCACAGGATAAGCTCAGTTTTGCCTCTGTATCCGTGTATGGAAATATACTTGGCTGCTCTGTGGGGGTTGCACATACGCAGTGTAGTTGTGCATAGGAACTGCAAGGGGATGAAATATGCTCAGTTAGGAAAGAGCCTTCAGACTTTGTCACTGTTACACTTTATTAAGTGTCTACTCAGCATGTAAACACTATGGTTTTTCTAAAAGCTGGTAACTTTGCCACTTTTTAGCAGATTTTCACAGTGATGGCCAAAGATGATGACTGCCCATGAGACTTGACAAAAGTTCACTGAAGAGTGTTCACTGTAATGACGTTAGTCAATTTGATGCATCTAACAATAAAAACCAGTTCCTGCTGTTGGGACTGTTAGAAATCAGGATTTCTTATAAAGCTGGGCTCATAATAGTGAGGTTGTACTGTTATCCTTCATTCGGGTCTGTCTTCTCCCTTAAAAAATAGCCAAGTTCCACAGATCCAAAAAACGGTTCATTCCATTACTTGTCAGGACTTTTCCTACTGACCTGGAAAATGTACATACTAACTGCTCCTTTGAGCCCTGGGAGATGGTACTCTAAGAAAGAAGCCTTGACTTCTGACTCCAGAGGAAGAGGCAGTGTAGAAATCCCCTTGTTATACAAGAAAATTAAAACCCAGTGTTTAAGTCACTCTTTATATTTTTGCTCCAAATGGGAAGTATGTACACAGTCGTGTACCGACAGGGGGAGTAGGAGGGGCCCATGGCCCCCAGGCGCAGGCCTGGTGGTGTTGCTGGCCAGAGAGGCTGCGGTGCCTCCTGAATTGTGTGTGCCCGACCCACCCGCCCAGCAGGTTGTGGCTTTCTTTGGCCGTTCCGGCTGGAAATTCCAGCCACTGCTCCTCTCCCTGCAGCCGGTGTGTCATGCTGCTAATTCCCTCGTAGAAGTGCCATGGGGCGGGAGGTGGGGCCCTGCATAGGCTGATTTGCCTCGTGCTCCACACCCTGCTCGGATTGTTCCTGGGGGCAGGGCAGAACAAATGCAAGCATTGACCCCAGGGTGCTGAAGACCCACAGTATGCCACCGTATGTACAGTTCCTAAATGGGGGGAGGGATGGGGGCGGGGGAGGGGACCCTATGCAACCCAGAGAAGGATCTTTCTTATTGTCTGTCAATTTATTTGTCGATGTGCTCCCATGACCTGTCTTCCTCTCCTTCCTAGCTGCTGCAGGCTGTGTTTCTAGGTAGATAATAGACCCCAGCTGGTTTTGAACCCTGTTTTGATGACTCAGCCTGCAGTTTGGAGACCTTCCACCTCAGCCATAAACTTTGAGTGTCCCAGATCTTAGCTACATGTAACAAAGTCCATGGCTGCTAAGTCATCAACACTACACAGAGTCTGGATTTATATCGTAACACACACACACATTAGGTTGTTTATTGTTTTGTGTGTGTGTGTTTTGATATGGGAAAAGTGGCCCCTGTTGTTCCAGCCACGTGCTCAGCACATGGCAAGCTGGGGCCTGCATCTAGGGAAAATATGTAAAACCCTCTGGCTTCATTGGGCAGAGGATGCTTCAGGCAGATTGATTGGAAGAAAGACTGAACTTTTCCCTCCTGGATTGGACAAGCCTTGGGTGGTGTTACACACCAGGGATACCAGAACCACAGTAAGGTTCTCGGGCTGCTGTTCATCTGCTTGCCGAGAGCTGCACAGCTAGACTGGAAGCAGAAAACCTACTCCCATGTTGGGTCTGCCCCGCTCTTTCCTGGAGAGGCAACCAAACACTATTTAAAGGGAAAGCCTCAGACAGGGAGAGAAAGTCTGTTTTGAAGGTTGAGACTCCTATTTCCTCCCTCTTTCTGTTCTTTTTTTAAAGTAGGTTAAAGGCATGGGGGTATTAATCCCTGAACCAGACTGTCCAGGATTGGGTCCTAGCAGGTACTGGCTACAGGGGCCTGTCCCCCTCTGTTTTATGATTATCTCTGCACAGGGTAAAGCTGAGACTGGATGTCCGAGTTGCAGCCATAGGCCTGGGTATTTTTTTTTCTGCTGTTTCTACAGCTAGTATAGCCTAGCTGTGTTGCTGAGGCCCAGCTATATGTTCAGGCCTCAGTGCAGTATAGGCTTGGCCAACTTTTGCTGCCCAGTTCAGGCCCAGTAAGGTAGGCCTGACTTCTCTTTCAAAGTCATTTTCTTGCAGTTTCTGCCCAGCAGAGCTGGGATTGGGATTAGGAATTTAGGGGTGCAGCACACTGTCTGGTGCCACAGTTAACAACTCAAGGCCCCCACATGGAAGTGGGAATCACCCAACAGCATTGCAGGGAACAACAATGGGCCCCTTGCAACACAGAAGGACCCATGGTCTCCAGGAGCTTCCCGTGGCCCAGCAAACCAAAGAACAGCTCAAAGGACTCTCCAGTGAAGCCTCTCCCTTCAACCCATTGCTAAAGGGCGGGTATAATGGTGCAAGCCCCTACAATTGGCTTTTGCCCCAAGTCCCTGACTGCCTGGGCATGGGTGAACCCTCACCAAGAGGGTGAAATCTATGAACTATGCCTTGTAGTTGGTAGTGTTTTAAATGGTATTTTCCTTGCTTTCTTTGCCTTTGTTTCTGTAATAAACAACCCCCCCCCCCCTTGCAAGCAGTGTAAACAGAGAGGATAAATTTATGTGGGACACCCTAGCAATTTATTTAATGTTTCCCAGGTGTTCTGGGTGGGGGCTCAAGCCAAGGTAAAATATATTTAGACTCCAAAATTAAACCCAGCCCTTGTTGCTGCTGACCAGTGCCCAACAGAAGTGTTACATATTATTAGAATTTTAAAAAAAAGAAACTCTTTCAGCAATGATAGTTACATTGATAGCTTAGGTTTATTTTCAGTTAATATTTCTGCTCTTAAAATTCAAAAGTTTAAATATTTGTGGAATAAAAACATGAAAAAGTCACTATCAGCCCAACTGAAGTTAATACATTTCCTGTAATATCTCACATGTGGCAATAATGATCTGTTTGAAGAGAACTACAGTACCTATTTTGGTCCACTTTTACAGCTCAAAAGTATCACCAAATTATTCTTTTGATAGAAAAGTTTTTATTCCTATGGAGTTACTTCTTAAATACTGATCTAAGACATAAGGGAAGAGTTTCCCTTATAACAGAAGTTACAATAAATGTAGCACAGATCTGAAGTATGGAAACATTTATTAAGGAATTGTCAAAAAAGTTATGAACATCTGAGTTGCAGGTGTTTGCATTGTGACATGCATATATTCTGACCACATGTAACCAGCCAACTTCTGTCAGAAGAGGGTGTGGAGGATGATTGAGCTATTCTATTTAAAGTGCTAGCTTTTGAATAACACAGTCCTGAAAACTGGCTTCAGTTAAATATTTTTGGAGAACAGAAATTGTGTGTCCATTGTATTAAAGGAGCCTATTTGAACAAATCATACATCCTGTCTAAGTTCAACCACCAGAAACGGTGGGAGACATGGAAATCTGGAAGCAAGCATATCTGGGAGCATAGAGTATCCCTTAATAGTTGCAGCTCCCTATAGAGCTGGCTTAACCAGCTGTAGATACAATAATGTTGTGCCCTTGTTATTTTGGGTGTCCTCAGTATAAGGTCACTTTGGAAACAGCATTAACAATTGGACTCAAATGTTGTTGGACAGTGAAAAGTTACTAGAAAACTGCTTTGGTTTACAGTGAGTAACACGCACCAAACTCAACTATTGAACAGATAAACTGACATTCTTGCTACATGAGAAATTTGCCTTAAGTTCTGATAATACGCTTAGTTTTTTTTAGCACAACATGAATGCACTATTTGTAAAGAGAGCTCCTCTTACTATGGAGTTAAACTTTCTCTTCCTACAAAAGAAAATAAATGAAACCTTTGACAAAGGAGAAAAGTTAAGTGTGAAAGAAATGACAGGAATCAGAAGTTTAAAGAGTCCAAGAGCATTGAGTGACAAAGACTAAGCAAGAGAATGGCTGTGTGAGGGTGTGGGGGAGCTGGAGGTCAACAGGAGGCAGTGGGGAAAAATAGGACTCAACAGATTGTCTGCAAGGAAAATGCATGCAATTGTAATAAAAGGATAAGAAGGGTCTTCTCTTCACTGGTAAAAATATGTGGTTTTGCTAGAGTGCTCAGACATTCTCTGCATAAATGTTTTTCATTGGAAAATGAAGATATATAAAAACTGAGAACTGTTACAGGACAGACTGTTTCTAAGCCTCTTCCAAGATAATATTGGGTTACAACAGAATCCTGCCTGCCACCCTGGTGTCAGAACTCGGCTGTGTGGCATTGGTAGAACTTCCATTCTGCCCCGTCTCCTGCTAGTTTGCCAACCTGGGTCTTTGGCAGTGTCAGAGTCAGGACCAGAAGACCTTCCAGACCACCTTACCTCACAAAATACCAGGGTCAGGGACTTAGTCTTGACCCCCGGGGACACGGTTTTCAGGACCCTAGATGCCCATCTTCGGTTCCAGGAGGGCGGCCTGCAGATCCTCCGGGGCACGACCGTGCTGCAGGAGGAGGTCAAGCCCGAGTTTGGCTCCATGTCGACTGGTTCTCCGCCCCGGGCACTCTTTGGTGCTTTACAAGTTCTTTCTACAGAACTTGGAGTGTGGCAACCTTAGGAGTCACTGCTAAGCTAGGACTCTTGGTACTTGAGCTCCCAAGCAGAACTGTTTGAAAAACCTTCATCTAGTTTATGTTGTGGTATTTTGTTTCTATTGTATATTTCCCTGAGTATGGCAAGCATGGTAGTTACCACAAGGCAAATACACACCTTTTCTTAGAGGCGAATAAAGTACTGTAAGTGAACCAAGTTAACACAGGAAAAGGAAGAGGAGTGGCTACTGAGGACACATCTACCCTAGGAAAATAGGTGTCCTTTGAAAATATGCTAAGATGTTTTATCTAGTACAACTTTGCATCCTGGGTCTGACTATGACCAGTTAATGCATATTTTAATTTTAATAACAACTTATTTTCCAGTTTAGCTAAATTCTTGAGAGAGGAAAGACAGGACATACATAGGAATATCAGTGGAGGAAAGGTATGAAACAGGGAAGGGAAAATATTTATCACCTAGCTCTTTAAAAGGCACAGAAGCCTTTTATAAATTTTGTACAAGTAGGCAAATTAAAAAATGAAATGCACCATTTTTTGAGCTGAAAACTCAAATTTCTTAGCTAATTTGATGAAATTAGTATATTTTAACTGGAATAGCAGAAACCTTGGAAGGACCTTGCTAATTCTCTCCTGGTATAGAGCCATACAAGATTTAATAACTGCTGAATACAATAAACTTATCACTATTAAATGCATAAAGGCTCATATTACTTTAAAATAAAGGGGTCATCTTATTTATCTGCCCACTGAGAGGCCATTATCACATTAGCTTCTGCATGATACACTAGACCTCTGAATGGGCATATTTGGTACAAATTTTACTATATGACAAAGTAAGGAACACTATTCCTATCAGACCTAATAAAAGGAAATTAGAGTTCAAGAATTAAACTCTAGATTCTAAGTATCAGCCTAAAATGAGCCAACCCCCATACAACCCTGTGTGTATGTGTGCCAGGCCACAAAGTACTGCATTCAATAAGGGGAAAAATATTTTGTATTCTACTCAAATTATTCAGACACACCCATCTCATCAAGATCTTGGTTTCCACAAATATAACAGCTTCTTAGGAACATTCACTGTGATGACCAGAACCAATTAATTAAGGCTTAAGCACATGCAAGAACTAATTAGGCCCAAAGTGTAGAAAGAAAACTTTAGACTGATTAAACTGATGTCCATATGTGCATAGAAACCCCATTAATGCACATAGCCCCTTGGCCTTGTGTATTTTGTTCATGGTAAGGGGCTGTAACAAGGAGCTGATGGCTCATGTTACTTTAAGGGGAAAGTGCAGCAGGTTAGCCTGGCTGTTTAGGGAGACAGCTAAACCAAAGCCAGCTGCACTGTAACAAGCTTACTGTGTAGGGAAGATTCCCAGACAGCCTGAGAGAAAAGGCTGAAAGCAGCTGGGTCAAGCTGAAGCAGAGAGAGGCAGGCTGACCATTAAGCACAAGGGGAAACCTCAGTGCTTGATTAGGGAGTCACCTGCCTGGAAAGGGCAGTATTTCAGGGTGTATAAACACAGCAACAGAGGCAAGGCAGGAAGTCTAGCCCTGTAGGTTGCAGGGAGTGGAGATGTGGGCAGAGAGGGGCTGAAAGACATAGCCTGGTAAACCCAAAAGGATACAGGGCTTGCAGGATGGCATCATCCCAGAATGGGGGACACTTTTTGTTTGAGAGTTGTTGCTTATATCTGCGTTGTGTTTACATGAAAAAGTGAAGACTGAGTTGTGGCTGTGAGGGTGGTATGGAGGCCACAGGGACACCTGAGAAACACCCTACATAGATCCCTGTAGGGATCTGAGCAATGTGAGAACAGGCCAGTCTGGGTCAGGGACCCAGGAGGCTGAGTGGTATGCAAACAGCCTTGCCTGACTTGGAGACTCTTAGAGGATGAGAAGCAGAAGAGCAGCTTTGCCTGGGTTTGGGACCCCGGAGGCTGCAAGAGTCTGAGAAGGGAGAGAACAGAGCCAGGGGATGGGTAGTGGACCTAAGCTGGGGGGGCACAGCCACAAGAAAGGGGCTGAACCTGGGAGGGCTGAAGCCCCAACAAAGATTTGAGGCGTAAGGGGGCCAAGTGTTTTCAGTGGGGTCAGGGGGCCCCTCCAAAGTGATCAAATGACATGGGTGTGGCTACAGGGGAGGACGGAAGCTATGATTATTGCCCCTAAGATGGCATGTGCTTTAAGGCACAGAGAGGGCCATGACTCAAGACTCAAAAGAGCAAGACTGGTGCCAGCTAGGCACTTGAGACAATAGATAGCTGAGGGACTGAGGCTCACTTTGGGGTCCTGACTCAACCTCCCTATTATCAGTTATACCAGGTCACAGCAGGTGAGATAAAAAGGGAGGGTACCGCAAAGAGTTAAGGTGGGGCAGGAGGTGCTTGGCCACTAGGGGTTGTCACAGCCACACTGCAGCCTCAGCCCTGATACAGGGGCATCCAGAAGAATCAACTCCAAGCTCTATGGCAATGAATCAGTGAATCAGGAAATATTTCTAGTGCTTCAGGACCGTCACCTGGATTCAGGTACGCCTTTCTCTCATAGGCTGAGGACTGCTGGAGAGGGGCCAAGCAAAGGCTGGTTTTGGTTTTACAAGAGGGGTAGTTCAGATCCAGACCCTCTTATTATCCACCTTCAAATTTGGGAATACAGGAATAAAGATAGTGACCATAGACATGTTGTTAGTTTTGACTCTGTTTTAAGAACCTAAGATTGCATCTCAATGTCTGTTTTTGCACACTGAGAAAATGGATTCATTTCCTATCTCATGCACAACAACTTGGGACTTCTGTATTTTTCAGCAGTCTTTGGAAACTATGTCATCTATTGGTAGGGTGACCATATGTCCCGGTTTGCCCAGGACAGTTCCGGATTTCGAAGGCTGATCCTGGCTGGTTGGTGAAAATTAAAACAAACATCCCAGAACTGCAGTGGCATGGAGCACAGTCCAGTGGGGAGGCAAAGTGTCATGGTACACCAGGCAGCTCCACCTCCTTGCCGGACTGTGCCCATGCCCGTGCTCGCCAACCTCTGCCACTGCTTGCAGCAGCATCACTGACTGGGAATGGGAGGGAGGGCAAGCAGTGTCCTGGATATCCCAGATTTCCTTGTGGTCACCCTATCTGTTGGTCAGTCTTTTAATCACATCCATCCCCTGGGATTCTGGACTTCCAGTTGAATGAAGTAGTAGTTAATAAAAAAAAAAGTTACAGCTGTAAACCTATTGTTTCTAATCTTTTGTAGTTTTCAGCTTCAAAGAGAGAAAATCCAGTGTTATCATATAGAGATTAAATGAGTTTGGCAGGCTAATAAATGTTTCAATTTGCTTTGTTGCTTTCAACCATTGAGCACTCCTGTAGGACAGTGCAAATATAGGAGCTGCCTCTTCTTAATGGCTTTCATGGCATGAGTATAGGATTCCTTATAGTGTTAAAGCTCCTCACAATAAATGTCTAAGCTATAAATTTTGATGGGCTTCCCAGCTGAATGGATGCTTTGAGTGGAGACAGACTGGCTGGAGCTAAAGTAGTTAGCTTTGATTTACCTCTCTTCTATTATTCAATCCTATTGAGAATTTTGAGTAGTGATATCAAGGCATGTTGATTGGTTGCAGTTTATAGATTGAGACAAAATGAGTGATACTTAACCTGGGTCAATACCATGCAACCTTATAATGATATTAGCGGGGATGAAGTAATGTGTAGATTTGTAAGAGACAGACAATGAAGCAAGATGTTTGCAAATAAATCCATTGACAGATGAGTTTTCCTCATTAATCATTCAGTGTATGTGTTTCTTGGAGGTCCTTGAGGGATTTCCCAAGTACTTCTCTATCAGAGGAAAAGTTTGTGCATGTCATTGCTCATGCATTTATATTTAGTCTTTTTCTTTACATATGGAAACAGCATATGGCACCTGCATTCTTTCCTAGATAACTAGTGAAAAGGTTGATTAATGCTGTATTAAACTCCCCTGTTGTGTTTTAAGTTGGGAATTCATTTTAAGAGTTGTTACTATAGACACTTTTGAATTGGAAGAATAGATGTGCAAGTGTCCTGAGTAAAATTGTCCTTTATAAAAACCAGTTGTTATAATGACTAATTCTCTACTAACAAGACTGCAAGGGTACACTCTACCAGCTAAATACAAATATTAAGGAACATTTATGGAAAGGGACACCAGTCAACTGTCATAGTCATGAGTTACAGTCACCCAGGAATTCATTTGGTCCTTTGAATGCTTGTGATACTGTCTGGTAGCACAAGGTTAAGCCAGAATCAAGATATTTATGCATCTAATATAACTGTCACCAACCCACACCAGAGCTGGATTCAGTTAAACCATATTTGGTTGCACTGCATACCATTCACTTGATGGGAATTTCCAGAGAGATCAGGGGAGCAAGAGGGACCGAGGCTGAGAGCTCAGCTGTTGCTGTGCAGCAAAGGAACAGTTAAACACTTGGGTTTTTTTTATTCTATTTTAGCAGCTAGAGGAGCAGAATTACCCTATCAGTCCTCGCTGAGGCAGAGCTCTCACTAACTTGAGGATGGATTGAGCTTAATGTGCTTGGACACATGCTTTAGTTGTCATTCTTCGTGCCCTTCTGATGATCTAATGTAAACAAGGAGGAAAAGGACCCCTTAAACCCTTCCAATTTAAAAAGAGTTCTATAAATGAGCCTCATCTCCTGTCTCATTTTGGTCCGTACTCTGAGACCCCCCACTTGTCATCAACCAAAAGTTATGTATAATGTAAATGGAAAGCAGTATTTGGATTCAGGGGAATTTTATGAAGCTGGACCATCACATCAGCAGGCATCTTTGTTAATTATAAAAAAATAAATTTATGCAGCCTACAGAAAATAATGAATTAGCAGAAAGTGACTTTGCTTGCAGTACATGAGAGAGACATTATTTCAGCCTGCTTTTTCCCTTCAGATTTGAAAAGTAGAAAATAGTTGGAAATCTAAAAACTGGAAAAGATCTGAATTTTAGGTTTAACCAGCCCAGTTATGGCAGGTAGGACCTATCTTTTGGTAAGGGGAGTGGTGGATAACTCACTATAATCAGTATGATTTATTTTGCTAAGTACCACATGGTGGTACATGCCAGAATAGTATTAATGTGTAGTCTGGAGGATGTTTGTGTGCTGAGTTGTCTTGTCCAGGTATTGTCCAGAATTTCATTAACTCAGTATTCTTAAAGAAAATAGAGAAACAATACATTTTTTTTTTTGTGTTAGCTTAATGTATGGCAAAGCAGACAGCCGTATTACAGCATGCCAGTGTGCTCCAGCATGGGATATAGTTTCACCTTCAGCTTAGAAATGGAGAGGAGGCTCAATAAACTGTATCACATATGAAAACATAGTCTGCACTCAGCTGCTGTATATGAACTGCCATGGAAAAGCAGGCGCTAGAACCAACTGTAATCACTAGTCCTCCTTTCCTTAGTTTCAACCTGCTCTGGAAGGAGGATTGAAGGTAGTTTTCAGTGTGCTACTCCATCTTCTGCCACAAGGACAGAACCCAGGGAACAAAAGCAGTGGATCAAGCCCTCTGTCTTCTGCTGCTGAGGACTGTATGCCTCAGCTGTCTGGTAGACTATATAATGTATATATAATCTGCAGAAGGAGTCTACTGGCATTGGGCCAGCATGAGGTCTGATTTGACTGTCTAGGACTATCACTTATGTACGGAGCATGTTTTTTGGGGGTCAGGCTGACCATGCTGGGGGTTCTTTGTCTGTTTTTATCACAAGATTGAATTTAAAACCTAGATGGTGCCACTTTAAATAGTGTATTTCAGTTTTGTTTGTATGCAGTTTAGCTAAAATCCATTTTCTGAGTAAGTAAAAGTTGTGCTGAAAGACAGCTTGTTTTATTTCCTGGTGTGCACCCAAATCACTTGAAGCACATCTTGAAATTACCAGTGTACCTCTGTGGAAAAACAAACTAAACTAGAGTCCTTCTTTATGACCTTGTTTAGATAAAGCATACTGAGAGCTCTGCATGCTTTGTATGGTATCACAGTTAAATCTAGTAAAAGACTCATTCTGTTGAGGCTTATGAGATAAAGGGCCCAATCTTAAAATCCTTCCACTTCTGATTTGCTGATTTTATCTATTTGCATGGATGTATTTCTTTAGTCCTACTGTACTTTTGGTGCTATTATGTGGTTAAGAGTGCAAATAATCAAAAATGCCTTTAAAAAGCATGTAAAAGCAAATCTCTAAAAGCAGAGCTCTTGGGGATTTTTTTTGGTGATTGGGCGTGTGGGAGTGTTTGTTTTTGTTAGAAAACACCAGTTCACTGAAATCACAGCTGGTTTGCAGAAAGGGTTGGTTTTGACAAATTTCCCAGATAAAAATAATTTGAGGAAGAAGCTTTAGGATGATCAAATCACTCATTTTGGACACAGTAAAAATTAAAAAGTTTTAATTTTTGTTTCAGAATGACTGTTTCAGAATTTTAGTTAATTTATGTTAATAAAGGGTTGCAGCTGAAACAAAATATTGCAACTTACTTATTCTGTAATTTTTTTTTTGCTTATGGTTTAAGAACATTTTTGAAGTTCTCACTGATCATCCTAATCTGAGGTGAGATGCACTTTCATGTTGTTTCCCATCTTGCAGGATGAGAAAATAATTTCCTGCTTAATTCTTTTAATCAGGCTTCCCACCTGCAAGTGAATTCCACTCCTCCCCTACCATGAAGGTGTACATTGCTTGAATCATGTAGTTGGCTGCATTCTGCTGATCCTGATTCTCATGACAACATGGTGTTAGCCACCCAGTTAGGGCACTACATTCCCAACCCCTAAGTCTTCACTGAAAATGTTCTGGAAAGACCTAATTGCAAAGTCTACAATGTCCACTAGGAAGTGGGGATAGCAAGAACCTAAACCACTTATGAGCTTTACATGTCAAAAATAACATCTTAAACAGCTTCTTGAAATTAGTTAGTAGTTAGCATAAGGCACTGCTAAAATAGATCACTGCACTCAACCAGTCATGATCAATGTTAGCCTTTCTTTGGAGGAGTCTCTGCCACCACACACTAAATTGTCATCTACAATCACATCAGTCTCCTTAAGTCCCTCTTGGTCCCCCCCTTCATGCAGATGTGTATAGTTCTCTTCTAGTACCATCTGTCAGCCTTCGCTATTCCACCCTGAGGTGGCAAAGGCTCAGAAGAGGACAGATAGTGAGTGTGACCTTCTTGTTAAACTCAAATAATAGAAAGCATTCCTGACACATGTATCTGACTGACTGTCCGAAGTAAAGGTAGGCAGTTACATTAGTCTGAAGTCAGGCAGATGATGAAGTAAGCATCTGATGAAGCAAGCTAGCTGCTTATGAAAGCTTGTGCTATACGTCTCTGATTTAATAGTTAGTCTATAAGGTGCAAATCTACCCTACCTTCTGCCCAAAAGCAGCCATCCATTCAACAAGATTCCCCATTTTTAATTCTTCTTCTCTTCAATGCTGGGGCAAACCCTGTTGTTGACTCCTTTCTGTCATGAAGATTCACAACTTTGAATTCTTCCTCAGAGACATAACACCTCATTTTCTTCAGCTGTCTATTTTCTGACTTTTCTTTTCATGAATATTTAGTAGGTGTCATTCTTTTTAGTAACTGAGACTAGCCATCTTATTGCTGAAAATGAGCTTGAAAACCCAGAGAGTGAAGTCTGTAAATATGTACAAAGTCATGGTGCAGTTATTCAATTACTAAACACGGCATATTATCAGACTATGAAAATCTGACTAAAGTGGATGGGAAATGCATAACTCCAGGCAGGCAAAAATGGAGGAAAAGAAAAAAGTTCTCTAAGTATGTTGGCCAGAAAAGAAAGACCAAGGAAGCTGGAGGTCTACTGTTAAATGGCTAGGATGAACTCTTAACAGAAGATGCAAACAACACAAAGCTGCTCAACAGATAGTTTGCCTTAGTCTTAACAAAAAAGTCAAGCATCAACCAGACACCTAACATGGATTCCTTGGATAAGAAAGGGAACAAGCTGAGGGATGAGATAACAAAACAGGGAGGGAAAACAGAAACAGTCAAAGAACTTTTCATGGATCGGAATGAATTCAAATCAGCAAGGCCTTATGAACTCCTGCCAGGGTACTGAAGAAACTGGCAGAAGAAATCTGAGGCCCCTTAATGATAATATTTATGTAGTCATGAGAGGTGGGTTAAGTATCAGAGAACTGGAAAAGGGCCACTGTAAAAACAGACACAAAACAGGACCTGGGGAATGCTAGACTGGCCAACCTCACCTTAATACTCAGGAAATTACTGAAGCATGAGGAAGTCCAGTTGCAAGCATGTGGAGGAGAAAAGGCTGATCATAAGCAGCCAGCATGGATTTACTAAGAATAAACTGCTAAAATATGAAAATATTCTTGTTCCCCCCATGCCCTGCCTCCCATCATGGTTTCTCAATGGACTAAAATTTCAAGACTTGTGCTCAGCCAGGTATGTGTATAGAAAGCCACATACCTGTCCAGCCAGCATGCTTCCAACTGCCTGTGCTCAGTAGCCATGTGGGCCCTTTCACATGCATATATTTTGTTCTATTATTCTATGCCCATGTGGAAGTGCCAAAAATGGCAGCCATGAATCTAGGTAAGTGCCATCTGGATGAGTAACATGACATAAGATTCTGCTCTTTGTATTAAAAACCTACACATAAGAAAGAGGTTGGAAGAGAATGTTTTTTGCACTTTCAAAAAACTATGTTAAATGACAGCAGGGCTCCCTTCAAAAGGTGGTAAATGGTTCTCAATTTCTCATATGCAGTGTTGCCAGATCTCATAATTATGGTGCAAGGTTTGCAACATTTTTCATGAAGTCCTGGGCCCTAGCATTGGATAAATATATCAGACTCAACTTTTCCAAAAGGGACCTGGGGGTGACAATTTTCCACAGGATGAATATGAGCCACCAATGTGATGAAGTCGCCAACAGATCAAATAGAAGTCTGGTGAGCATCAGCAGATGTGTTGCCAATAGATCCAGAGAGGTGCTTTGCCCCCTCTATTCGGTGTTGTTGAGACCACAGCTGGAGTACTATGTCCAGTTATGGGCACCGCACTTCAAAAATGATGTGGACAAGTTCAAAAGGGTTCAGAGAAGGGCTACCTGCATGATCAAGGGCCTGGGGGATAGGGCTTATGAGGAGAGACTTTGGGATCTGGGTTTGTTTAGTCTGAGTAAAACATGGCTGCAGGGTGACTTGATAGCAACCTACAAATGTGTCAAGGGAGAACACCAGGATCTGGGAGAGAAAATTTTCAGACCCCCATCCCCTGGGGAGGACAAGGACCAATGGGCACAAGCTAGTCAAGGAGAAGTTTAGGCCAGACATAAGGAAAAACTTCTTTTCCGCCTGGGTAACTAGATTCTGGAACACACTCTCAGAATATAAACACAGATATGGTAGAAATGTACTTGAACAGATAACAAAGAAGACATGCTGTTTTCTCAGAAAATGATGTTCAAGTTTAAAAAAAGAATTTTCTCTATGCAATGTTAAGACAATTGTAGGATCAGACTTTTTGCCCCTGACCACTGTCACCTAGCAAAGTAACTCCCTGATGCTGTGTATGAAAAGTGTTTGTGTGTGTGTGTGTGTGTGGGATTTATTTCATGTGCCTGTAACCTGCACCTTGGAATGACCTGTGAAATTCTTCAGTAATATTCAGTGATACAGCAGTAGTATTTTCTCTGCAGTAGTGATAGCAATATGAAAAATTAAGGCATTTTTGTGTATTTCTTTTCTGATGTATCATGTTAAACATCAAGATGGATGAGATGCATATGATATTTTTGCAGAAATGATTTTTTCAGTATGTATTTCCTCTAACTTTTCTTAAAATGGTTGATTAGCTTATTAGATTTTTGTCTTACATCATTTGTTGCTGCTGTTGACTCAGAAATGAATTAAACTGAATGGGTGATATACAATTAGTAATGGAGATTGGCCCAAGTTTGGCCTTTTAGGTTTACATGTTATACAGCTCATTCCAGATCAGACCACATTAAAACTTTCAGATGCTACCCATCATGAATTCTGCAACAAAGCTAGTCCACATTTTCTAACAAAATTTTTTCCCCAGTGAAAAGCCCTTATACTCAGTCTTTCCTCACATTCCAGAATGTAGTCCTTTGTGAAAATACAAACTATGATGATAACAACTAGATTTGGTCAAGAATGTTTTTAACATTTTTTCTTCTTTGGAAAATTGTGTTTATTGAGACTAAAGCTGTTCACAAAAATCATATTTTAAAAGGTCAAAATCAGATAATGAAACATTCCAAAATGACCAGATGAAATATTTGGAGCAGCTAAATGGACTGCTCTCTATTTTAGACCATGATCACTTCTAGGAATTTGAATTTTCTCTTGATTTGGAGCAAGAAAAAAATTAAAACTCTGAAAAATCTTCTGGGATGGAAAAGTTGTTTCTTAACCAGCTCTCCCAGCAATGTCCCACTTACCCAGGACCACATTTATCCATTGAGCAACTCCATTGAAGTCAAGTGATTACTCATTAAATACGTGAGAGTAAAGGATTTCTTATGGTGATATCTTTTTTTTTTAACTGGACAACATAGTTAATAAAAATAAGATATCACCCTAAGAAATCCTTGCGTCTTGCATAATTTCTGGACCATCATGGCTACAACATTGGTGAGGCTGCAACTGGAGTACTGCGTCCACTTCAAGAGGGATGTGGACAACCTGGAAAGGGTTCAGAGGGGGGCTACTCGTATAGTGGAGGGCCTGCAGGTAAGATCCTATGAAGACAGACTGAGGGACCTGAATCTCTTCAGCCTCCGCATGAGAAGGCTGAGAGGTGATCTTGTGGCTGTCTACAAACTCATCAGGGGGTGTCAGCAGGGAATAGGAGATGCTCTGTTTACCAGGGCACCCCTCGGGTTTACTAGAAACAATGGCCATAAACTGAAGGAGAGTAGATTTAGATTGGACATCAGGAAGAAATTATTTTTGGTGAGGGTTGCCAAAACATGAAATGGACTTTCAATGGAGGTGGTGCTTTCCCCTACCTTGGAGGTGTTCAAGAGGACAAGCACCTGGCTGGGGTCACTTGATCCCAGTGCTCTTTCCTGCCTAGAGCAGGGGGTCAGACTTGATGATCTAATAGATCCCTTCTAACCCTAGAAATCTATTAAATCTATGAAACATCATTCTATAATATACACATTTTTTCTTCCCAATAAATAAACCATTTTTCATTCTATCTGTAATATTAGCAGCCTCTCTTTGGGTCAGTCAGATTATATACCAAAATGTGGAAGAATCAAATAATTCTTTGGCCTCTTTTGCTCAACTGGCATTTTATTGAAGAAGTTGTACAGTATTTGGCTTTGACTAAAGAAGTAAAGCCAGAAACACAATAGAGGATAGAGTTAACACATTTTGAAACCAGCATTTGTAATGCCACAGAAGTTCTCTCACCATCAGTAGAGGTAATAAAGAAACTAATTTACCTTTACAATAAAGACTGTTCTTCAGGAACAACATTGGAGCTAATGAATATATTTTAAATCAAATGGTCTCATTTTTCCTCTGTAGTTTTTATATAATCTGTTCTTAACTTCAGTTATAAAGACCAAAGAATAGATGCTAGTGGTAGCGAATAGGACAGTTATGCTGATTCTCAAATGTAGAAATAGAGCTGATCTAGAAAAGCCTCCCTTGGTTCCCTTAAAAATAACGGAGTGGCATCTTTGTGCCATTGACTTGGGTCAAAATGAAAATTAGTCTAGTAAAACAAATTTTCCTCACAATTTCCAACCATTTTTGGTTTGGGTTTTTTTTCACATAATTTTAAAACAGAGGACATGCATGATTGCCTGGTTGAGTTTGTAGCTAGAAAAACTGAAATACCATCACTGGTAGCATACTCCATATTTTATCTTGAGGGAATCTAAGCTCTGAAACTTAATCAGCAGGA
>NW_005841992.1:2454647-2455736 GCF_000455745.1 Alligator sinensis
CTGTACCTAGGCTAGGTACAGACATTCAAAAAGCCCAAGGCAGAACTGCTCTAAATGACAGAGTTTTCTGTAAGTATGTAGTTTAGATAAGTAGTGAATGGACCACATATTCACCCAGGGGTAGGGGGTAGGAGGAGGAGAGGGAAAATCTTAGACTAGGTTCTGCCATTTTTAAACCAATCTATGGGTACCAAATTCTGTTATGGGTATGGGCTGGTTTTGTGTCCTGGACTTCTGTTCTGGTACGGGCCTAGAATGGTTTCTGATCTCTTATATTGGTAAAAGTAATGTCTGTACCTGGCCTTAAGAAAATTAAGATTGAATAGTGGCTCGGTGATCAGAATTCAAATTTAGCCTCAGCACCAGTATGCAGTAAAACTGGACTGGGTAACCCAGTTCAACTGGGATTCTTTCTGTTGTCTTTTTTTGGTCCCTATATTCCAGTTCAGTTTGGACCCCATATTGTAGCTGTCTCAAGGCCCTAATTCACTTCCCCTCCTTTTTCCTTTTCCAGTCTCTCTGTTCCTCTTCCCCATGCTTCCCCTGCCTTTTTTCTTTCTGCCTCTGAGTTTTGTGGGACCCAGCTATAGCAGGACTAGGAATAATGGGCATTTAAAAAAGAATAAAATATTTTAGTCCTACCTCATTGCTGTTCCTGTCAATGTTCGCCTGCCTGCCCAGTTTCAGCATTGTGCTGTGTCCGGATTCTGCTGCACACCAGTGTTTCCTCACCCTGACTGTCAGGAAGTGTTACATAGAGCCCAAAGCAGAGTCATTGCTGTGCAGCAGCAGGGCAGAGACATTAATACCCAAAAGAGCAACACAGCTGTACACCTTAGAACAATTAAAAAAAAAAAATCACCTTATTTTTTAGAGGCAAATGGCAGGAAAGAGAGAAAAGGGAACAGTGGAGAGCTGGTCAAGAATGTTCCAGTGAAACAGTCTTTCAACAGATGATACTGATTCACCAAAGCAGAACTTTTCTTGGGAAAAGACTGATTTGAACAAATATCACAATTTCCAATGAATTTGAAAACAATCTTTGAAACTATCAAAACTTCATGTTGATGTTGTCACAAATAGGTCATT
>NW_005841992.1:2455767-2468306 GCF_000455745.1 Alligator sinensis
CCCCCCCCCCCCAGTTTGAATGGAGTTTTCAGGTCTAAAGTTTGGTTAATTTCTAATAATGAAAATTTTTAAACATTTTTAAAAGGTCACAACTGACATAAATATTTCACAAGAATGAAAATGAAAGGTCTTGAATCACTGTGACTTTTTTTTTTTAATCCCACACAGTAACAGAGGAATAGGAGCTCAGGTTCTGTGCAGGGGGAGTTCCTTTTAAGATCCAGGTAGCTGACCATTCCCAACTGTACCCCATAGGGCTATAAAGACTGTGAGCCAGGGAGTGAGAGGCATTTCAGGCTAGCAAGCTGAATGAGTAAGAGCTCCTAGAAACCTTGATCATGGCTGGACAGCTCCCAGTACAGTGGGACTTTCTCAGGTAGAGGCTTTACAAAAGACCAGAAGTGAGAGAAGTTGCAACTGGTCAGAAGACAACTGGATCAAGTGAAGGAGATAAAACTGTGGATTCTGGAGAACAGAAATAGCAGATATGGTGCAGAGGGTGAAATGAGTTCTGCCCAGTCAATCCTTGTAGTTGAGTAGGGCCCTAGGCTGGGACTCAGTGGAGGAGGGTGAGCATACATCTCCCTACCCTAGTGCCCTTGGCACTAAAAGGAATAAAGGGATCACTACAATGTGATGTAAGGGATATCAAGAGTGACATTCTCTGAGATATAGAGAAAATATCAAGATTGGGTGTGAACTATAGGATAAAAGGACTGGGGGGAGATACTTGCCTACGGGACTATGACTTGGTAGCCAAAGAAAGAGGAATACCTCCTCCCTTGGTCCCCTGATTCAGTTATTTTTCACGGGATGGCATGGGAAAACTACTTCACTCTAGGCACGGGTAACAATCAGGATATGGATTAGTGGTGGCTTTTAATTTTTTTTGCTTGGTTGTTTTGGTGCCATCTGTCTGGCTACAGTCAAATCTTTTTTTATAAAACATTATAGCTTCACTGACCTGTGCATGCTGCAGGCAGAGTGCTCAGAGTTTTCTAATATTTTAGTAACACCATCTCTGCACGTGCCTGTCTTCTCAAACATGTGCACACATATGTTGAGTGCATAAAGAACTGTCATACTTTTAAAAGAAATAAAGTTCTACTGCAATTTTTGTGATCTGTAAAGTTTGCCAGCTCAGTCCTGGAATCCCAAATCTTGAAGCAGAATCTAGGCATTACATTTGCTTTAGTTGTGGCCTACTTTTACTTTTTCCACTGGTATAAATGGCTGCAGTGCTATTGAAATCAGTGTTCCTGAATCAGAGCATTATTCAAAAGCTGAAAGAGGAGCAAGCCATTGCATTTTTCTTCTATGACTAAATTAAAGGTTGTTGTATTTACAATGTGCAGTATTCTGCACAGAGAAGGAGGACTTGTGTAGAAATGGCCTCCCAGAAAGATCAAGCAGGAGAAGCAAAAACAGCTTTGTTGTTCAGTGGTTTTCAGAGGCATATTCAAAGCCTTTGTGGTAAGAGTAAGAAAAAAATGCTAAAAGAACATGGCCAAATTTTCATAAAAATGAAAGTTTACTTTAAAATATAGTAGGAAGCACAGATTCCAAACTAGGGAAGACATCAATTCAGCCGTTTGGAAGAGGAGAGGATGGAAAATGTTTCCTTCAGTGCATAGTCTGATTATGTCAGTCACAAAAGGTTTGCAATAGAAGAGAGGCTGAGAGCGGCACATTTTAAAAAAATAGGTTAGTTTATAAAAATAGGTTGCATGCGTGTAGAGCTTTTCGTGGTGAATATGCAATGCAAATAACAATCTGGTCTCTTAATATTGAAGTAAGGTCAGTATTTTTCCCCAGGGGGAAAACGAGGATGAGATAGGAAGCGACTTACCTAAAACAGTATTGCTAACTCTAAGCATTCAAAAACAATTAAGTCATTCCTCACCCCTCCTTCCCCCACTCCCAAAAAAATCATGACATTTAGAGAAAAAAAATAATTGGGGGGGGGGGGGAAGATTAGTTTGTCTTACCATTTTTGAGCCTTTAGTGTGTTTTATTTCAAATTTTCTCCAACACTCTGCAGACTGGAATGTTTTACTTTTTATAGTGGAAAACTGAGATTTTTATGACTTACAATGTCATAGCAGGACTGGAATTTCAGCCCCAAACCATCCTCATTTTGGTAGATTTGGCTGTTTTTTTGAAAATATATTGAGGCTTGATGGAAAACATCTTGTATTTTGCTTTTAAAACAAGATCCTAATCAATTATCTTTAACAGGAAAGAATCAGTGAAATTTGTCAATACTTTCTTGCATGAAATAGTAACCCTAAGGAGAATTTTTAACAAGTGTAACCTATTTTATTGTTGTGCTTTGCAATCCTGAAATCAGGGCAATGCAGTAATCTACTCTGAAGAAATTATTTTCTTAATGTTAGTCTTGAATACATACAAAGAAGTTAAGTTTTAATTCTGCATTTCATGCTAACAAATAAAGTCTTTGCCCAGGTTAGCTGTGGATAAGTATGTTAGTTATGGATAGGTAACTCCTGAAATCAATGGCAGTTTGGTATATTTAAGGACAGCAAGAAAATGCTAATACTACTAAAAAAAGAAAAAAAGAAAAAACAAGCTTATTTTTGTTTGCTTTATCTTTCATAATCATTTGTTTATTCCAATTACAGTATTTCAATGTTCAGGCATTCTGCATGTATGTGTATGTGTTGCTATAGCTCAAGTTTTGAGGTCTTTGCAAAAATTTAGCACCTCAGCCCTATAGGAAAGTGAAAAATTACCTTACTAGTTGGCTGAGTACTAAGTCAGACTGGTACCCATGTGGGGGAATGGAAAGCAAGAACAAAACAAATACCCCAAAAGACAAAAACAAACAAACAAAAGTTTCACAAATTCGTTTGAATCTCCATAAAGATTTTTACATTGTCTTCCTGTCTGGAACACAGGTTTGGACTGGGTCTTGCTTCATCTTTTTCTCTCTTCTTCATGTTAGTATGCATTGAGTGGAGGGTGTAAATGTATATGGCATTGGCCTGAGTCTGCTCCCAGTAAAGTCATCAGCAAAACTCCCAGTCACTTCAACTAAAGCAGAGTTAGGTCAACACTGGCCGCATCTACACAAGACACTGACTGCTTCTACAAGTACTAAATGACTGCACAATAACTGGAGTTATGCCGTGCAACGCTACTGCATAGTAGTAGACGTAGCCACTGAATGCTTTGAAAATCAAACACCAAAAGCAATAAATCTAGTATTGGTGCACAAAAAAAAAAGAAGAGAAAGGTAAGAGGAACCATCGCTCACTTGCTCAAGTTCCTGTGTCAGCAAAAAGCTGTAATTGTACCTGTGTGAGAGTTCTTAGCGGGCATTACATGAAGGTTCATGCTAGATCATCGTGCAGTGTACAAGGCATGTGTGTAGGAGCAGAAAGATTAAGAATCTTTTCTCCATGCATGATTTGCAGGGACTGTTTGTAATCTTATGTATTGCACAATTTGAAAGTAGGGGCAACTCAACATAAAAGCAAACAGCAGTACTGAACTCTTGATGGGGTTAGTAAGAGCACAGTCATAAATATAATATGCTGGCCAGCAAAGACAGGATGCTTCTGGCAGAATGAAGTACACAGTGAAGAAAAAAACTGCTCTGATCCACTCTGCAGCTTCAGTATCATTTGTCCAAACTAGACCATATTTGGTGCTTTTCTTCTCTTGCTTCTGTCCTTCAGTAATAACTGTACGTGCTCTTTTCTGAATTCCTTCTATTAAGCTCCTACCTTTTTGGCACTGAGGTACCTTGCTTAGAACTGACCCTTCTTCATTATGTGGCAAACGTGAAGAGCACTTAAATGCTTGTCATTTTAGCCTCCAAACATACATTCCACAGGCATTTGGTGCCCCCTTTATTGTTGAAAACCAATGATAGCAAAACATGAAATCATGAAACTAGGCCTTAGTAAACTACACAGAAGAAATGAAGCTCTAATCATTTTAATTTTGCTGTATGGAAAATGTTATGCCCCATATTAGTACATTGAATGATAGGCAAATGTGTTCCACTTGAATTACATCTGTGGCAGAACTATGTGCCACTAAAATGTAGTTAAGTGCGCACAGGACTTTTGCTAATCCCCTGCATTAGGATGCCTGCTGTGTTAAAGATAGAAATACTTCACTAGAGCCAAAAATGCACAGCAAACAGTAACTTTGAACTACCTTTCTTAGGTTTGTGTAAAGTGGAATTTCATTTTGTTTGCACATCCCATTCCAGTTAATGTCCATGGCTTTCTGTATTTCTTCTTTTAAAGCACAAATTGGCTGGAACACATCTTCCTTTAAAGGAGAAAATGAAATGGGCAATTATTCTCTCAGTGGTGCCTGCCCAGGTGTTGTGCTGGCCTGTGAGAAATCAAAGACATTTTGTACCAGTAACTTCAAACAATGGGCAGAACACGATTCATGTTTAAGACTGACATTTTTATAGCCTTGACAAAAGTCAACCGCATCATCAGAAACAATAGATATAACTTTCATTCCCTCTGAGACTGACAAAGAAAAGAGCTATTCTTTGAATTCCTTCAGCACTGTGTTGTTCCTACAAAAGAGGATTTAGGAGGGGTCCTGGAGGAGCAGAACACTTGATGTTGTTGGGTAATTATTTTTTGGCAGCACATTGCTTTCTCCAAATGGGTGCAAAACACCTATTATGCAGGGAGAGTAATTTTTTATAGCTCTCATTTAAAATGATTAAGTGATTATTCTATGCTTGGCAGTGACAAGTGTATTTTGGGAGAAAGAAGGAAGTTTTGTCTACTATGTTGGGTTGCAGCCTGTGCTTTTTGTGCAAAGCTTCATTTTCTATCAAACCAGGAATGAAATTTGGCTCTGAACTCTACTGGCTTGGGTTTTTGCCATGATTTGCACTCAATAGCAGAACCCCAATCTGAACTTCTTGCTTTTCTTTCACTGCTTAATGTCCTCACCATTGTTCAAAATGTTTTCTAGCTAGAAAATAGAATATCCAATATAGCACTGCCTTACAAAGCATTAACTCTCAAAGCACTAGCAGCAATGCTCCTAAAGGCAAGTAATATGGAGTTGCCTCCAGTCCCTTCTCTCATATTGCTGTCCTTATCCCAGCATAAGTACCTCTCCCTTACGTCCTTCTGCTCTTGTGTACTTTACCATCTCCAAGGAAAATAAAAAATCCTTGTCCTGTCCTGATTTCTCATCAAACCCACTCACTTGGCATGTGTATATGTTCATTAATTCATCATAATAACAGCGCGTTAAATGTAGTACCTGTAATGACAGGTACTTAAATTAATGTGCCATAATCAGTACTGTTGTG
This sequence comes from Alligator sinensis, assembly GCF_000455745.1. Classification (NCBI taxonomy): domain Eukaryota; kingdom Metazoa; phylum Chordata; order Crocodylia; family Alligatoridae; genus Alligator; species Alligator sinensis. The sequence continues at coordinate 2,461,091 of NW_005841992.1, forward strand.
TATTACCACAGATGAGCACTTTAAGTGACATTAATATGCATTAAACTAAATCTACTGCACATTAATGCATTAACACAGGTTTTGCCTGCCATGCTAATGCACATTAGAATTGGTCTTCTGCGCATTAAGCATCTCATGCAGACATGCCCACGGAGCACTGAAATATGATTACAGTATGGAATAACTCTCTGGGCCTTTGGAGTACAGAATTAGCTGCACTGTATTCATGTGTATTCAGATATCTTGGCCTTCCCCTGTCTCTCATTTGTAGCCTTCTGTGATGGCCTAGGCACAAATTGCATAATGATCTACTGTGTATTATAAAACATGTGCATAGTCACATGTTCTTTGCATTGCCCCTGCCATTAGTTGTCAGCACGATGGGTGAAATCCATTGTAAGACTACGTGGCCTGGACTTTTAGAGGGGCTGAGCACTTGCATCTCCCATTACTCTTGGAAAAGGAACCCAATGCTTTATATAAATAAAATGTAGCAGATATTTTGCCTTAAAGAGAATCACACTGAAAAGTGTGAGATTATAATTTGCCCTAGTAATACCTCTGTGATAATATTTACACTAGTATTGCAATAATAGGTTCATTTTCCCACAAATGATTTTCACATTTTTTTATTAGCCTTCTGCATAGCTTGGAACTATGTCCATGATTCATACCAGGGAAACAGTGGTGAAAGACCCTGTCACTCACTACTAAGTGGCTGGGCTGTTTATTCCTTTATCTTTGTACAGCTGTAAATTAAATAGTCTATCATCCAAATTCTATTTTGTCCTGATATTTGCATATTTCTTGCACAGTTTCATGGCTATGTTTGTCATCTTGGTACATTTCCAACATGAAAGCAAAACTGCTGGTGCATCACAAGAAGGAAAAGCAAATAGAGAAACCATTTTGGAAGAATGGATTCTTAAAAGCAAACCATTCATTTAATTGAAAATAATCCATGTGTTTGTGCCTGGCACAGAAATTAAAGAAGGCTGTATGACCAAAGAAACCATTCGGTCCAGAACTTTGTATATTGAGCCATCCCAATAACTGCAGGTTTAGTTCACTGCCAGTTCTAAAATATCAAAGGCTAAATTTTCTTTTAGATTAAATAGAACTGATTTTTTTTTAAATTATTGACAAATAAACAAGTAAAAAGCACATTCATTTTGGCCTGAAGGAAAAGCATTAGGTTGTATGGTTTTGTTTTTTTTAACTTTTCACATTCTAAATTAAACATTTTTCTATTTTTGTTTCTTCTCTTTTTACAGACATCATTCATTGGAATCAGCCTGAATTCCCAAAATGTTTTGGATGACCTGATTCTCCATATTTCATTAAAAAAAGTTCCAGACCAAAAATTCTGGATGCTTCTATTTATGTGACAGATACCTTCATCTGGCATGTCTCCATTTTTTTTAATACCCAATGGAAATGTGCTGAAATACAAAACTTCGTGCAACTTCAGTGCAACTATGCAAAAGGACAAGTCAGCACAAGGGACAAAAGGAATTACAGTGCTCAGCTTTTAGTTAAATCTATTAAGCCAGTAGATATTCATGCTTATGTCAAGCTTATTAAGCCACCAGAACTGTATCATTTTTTTCCTTTCTTTTAGGAGAACCTCAAATATTTCTGTCATATATACATCTCCTAAAGCATATAAGCATACTAAAATGAATGACCTTTGAAACCATACATGGGAAAAGGAAATAAGCAAATGTTGTTAGAGCAAGAAATTGCACATGATGTCCGAATAAATGCTTCATGCCATTTATGATATTTACAACTTGTGATTTATATTAGTAACAAAGATTAACAAAATGTGAGATTAGAGTTTGTTCCAAGTGAGTCAGAGGGCAATTTGGATCTATCACATGGGCTGTCCTGCATTGGACAGAGCACAGGATTAATAGAAGTACTAATCAGATACAACAACAAAAATATTAATCTCCACTCCCTCCAATTTTTCAATAGTTTGCTTGGATTGTATTTTTGCTTCCTATTTCCCTGCCTTGTAGGCCTTTTCCATTAATGTTCTATAAAACAAACTTATTTGAAGAACTATTCACAGAAGCAGTTAATTTTAAATTTCATTGGGTGCATCTACATGCAATTTTAGCGTAGAGTTGCCTAATTAGCTCCACAGTAAACATCTTGGTGTCTCTATGTGCAGTCCTATTGGGCTGCAGGAAACTAATAAACTCCACAGCCTGCCCCAAACTGGAGCTCCCTCATGTCCCAGCTAGCCCCTCCACAGCATGATGAGCCAAGTCAGAGCAGCCCTGGACTGACAGGTTGAACCCCAGGGCCCCCTGCCAGCCGGGGCTACTCCAACTTAGCTCAATGTGGCATCGTTCTGTGTGCACGTGTAAATGCAGCATCCAGGAGCAACAAACTCTAGGGCAATATGCACCAAAATGTATTGTTCATTAATATGTGCATGTAAATGCACCTATTGAAAAATATTTGGCAAAAGTGAATTTCAGGTTCATAATCATGAGACCTTGCACCAGAGTTATCAACATTGCATCCATGGATATGTATATCACACAGCATTTTTCAGTCAAAACAGCTTGAAATTTTAAAGGCAAATAGAAAATACCTGAAGCAATGTACACAGCAAATATTGCACAAATAATCTATGGGTTGAAATGCATTCATGTAAATATTCTCTGAAAAGTTTGAACAATAAACAGATTGTGAAGTTCAGGATCTATGCAGACAATTAATTTGTTTGTTGTAATTAGTCAACTGAACTCTGGTGATTAATTTTCACTACCTTACAGAATAGGATGCAAGCAAACCAGTTTGTAACTATGGACTAGCCAGGCACAATAGGAAGTTGTTCATCTGATTTTTGGGAAACTGTAACTATTCCTAATGTAAAGAGACTGAACCAAGGCCTGGTGAAGTTAATGGAAAGCTTTCTATTGATTTTTCTAGGGTTTGGATCAGGCCCTGCGGCATTAGCTAGAGCAATTTTTGTCCGTTTCCTCTGGCAACCATACTTTGACTTTGAGCTTCAAATCTAGTGTGTTTTCTGCTGTGGTAATTTAGCAGGAAGATACCAGCAGAAATGACTGACTTTAGCTGTGCTTGTTCTACTTCACTGTGGAGACCTGAGTATTCCACATCCAGAATGTTGTAGCACGGGCAAGACTGTGAGATTGGAAGCCAGTATGTAACTAGTGATGGGCTACTGGGACAAGATCCTTGAGCACCAAGTTAAAGGGCAAGCATGTAACAGGAGTCAAGGCAGCAGCTGAAGGGGAGCCAGAGGTTGGGCTGGGACTGCTGTGGCAGGGAGATATTGCCGAATCCAGTGCTGTGGTGTGTGGCGGGCCAGTAGGTGGTGCTCCTATGTAGAGCCACCCACCTCACTGCGCCCAACCACCTTCCAGGCTCCGAGTGCCTCCCTGGGGGTGCCTCACGTCTGGCCGACCCCCTTCCTGGAGCACACCCACTAGCCTGGGGGTTCCACTGCTACCACCCAGGGCTGGGCTTGATTCTGGCTCTCGCACCCTGGGAAACACAGGCCTAGTAGCCCTCGAGGGTACTTGATTCACTTCAAGAACTTGGGATGCTTCCCTCAGTCAGAAGCACAAGTAGTGGTCTCCCTTAGTCAGCCGACCAAGGGGGCCCCAAGGCATAATCTAGACCTGCTCCCAATAAGTCTCCCACACTAGGTACAAAGGAGAATTTTATTGGTTACAAGGGGTAGGGTTGAATAGGGTACAGGGTAGAGCAATATCAGAGAAATCCCATAGAGCAAACTCCCATGGCTGGGTAGCCTTTGATCAAACATCTGAGTTACTGCAAGCTATATATCTGGTTAGATCTCAGGTAGCTTACTCACAAGTATCATCCAGAGGCAGGTGGAGATTCCTTCTGGAGGCAGGCAGTTCCTTGATCATGAGTTTTGAGAGAGAGGACAAGTTTCAGATGGTTCAACTCTTTTCTCTCTCTCAGTCTTCCTCATGGCTGCTGCCCCCTCCTCCTGGGCAGTCCTTAACTTATATAGCCCTTGTGACCTCATTTACCTGGTCCAATGGAGGCTGGCACCTGTTGGCTGTCAGCCAACCAATTTGAAATGCATCACTAGTTGCTGGGCTGACTGGCAGTTCCTAGCTCTCCAGGGAGCAAGCCCCTAACCCAGGTGTGTGAGGCCAGTCACGTAGGCAGAGGGAGCAGGTTTCCCCCCTCCCTCAGGAATGTATCCAGCTCAGGTTACTTAAAGAGATAGGGTAAGGTGTGTGTCCTCTGCTGGGCCCATCCTAACCAAATTGTCACAGAGCAGAGTTTATGGGGAGAAACAGAGGTGGCCTTCTGCCACATGGTGTCTCTGAAGTAATGGGGTCTGATGGCACCACCTCCTGCAGCAGTGACATCTTCCATGGGTGGGGGGAGGGCCACTAGGGCTTGTGCTCACAGTGCTAATCTTACCAGTTATACCTCTGCTGGGAGCAGTCTGAATTCTAGGTTGGAACATGCACAGCTCAATGGGAAGCTGGCTGTTTCCAGTTGCTGATGCTTAGCACAGAAGTGGTGTGTGGAGTTTGTCAATAAGATAAGAAGTGGGGATTGTAGTGGGTTTTGCAGCTAGAAGAGAAGAAAAGCAAACACTAAAAACAAAACCTTGATGTACCAACAGTATTACCTGCACAAGTGGCTGGGAGTCACTGATCTATGAGGAAAGAAGAGATAAAACTACCATACTACTACAGTTGTTAAATTTTCAAGGTATTTCTAGCTCACTGAACACAAAAGATGAACATTTCAGAATGGGAAAAAACTTTTTTCCCATTCAGAAATGTCAATCGAATAAGATGTTATTTCAACTTCACTCTCTGCATTCACATTTAGCAAGAGAAAGGATGATAGCCGTGGCAGGTCTCAGAGTACTCTGGGCTATCTTCCCTTCCCTGTCATGAAAGCTCTGCATTGGCCTTCCATTCTCTAGACTCTCTATGGTGTGTCAGCTCCAGCACAAAAATACTTGAACTCTCTTCCACATCCCTTTCTGGATTGAAACTGTTTTTCAGTGGAGGAATTTGAAGTGGGCACTTACCCTGCAAAATATTTCTCCCTTTGCTTTTGAACATAAAGAGGTAAAGCATAGTGAAAAACCCCAAACTGAACTCAGCTAACATTCCAGAGAGAGGTGCAGTATTTAACATGGATTATTTCTAACTTTAAATAAGTATGAAATGTTTAACATTTTTGAAATTTTAACTATGATTGTAATTGGTGAATGTGGACCTCCTCCAAAGACTGCATCTTACAAGAAATAAAAAAAATCACTCTGATACAGGGTAGCCCCAAAACATTGAACAGATGTTCCCCCAAAAGTTCAATTACGTCTTCATTATATTTGCACGGGCCTGTTTTAGTTTTGCTAATTAGGCAAGAATCTTCTCTCAGACATACACATGCAACTTACAGTAGAGTCAATAGGAGTCTATTCATATATGCCAGGACAGAATTTGGGCCTTGGTCTTAAAACAATGTGTTCATTTCATAAAGCAGTTGAATGGCTGCCCAGTGCATGAATATTGCCTGATAATTGTAGCATTTCTTTCGACATTTTTCTGCTTCACAGTCTCTGCGGCGGACAAAGTCACTGCCACTTCGTAGAAAGAAGAGAGTGACAATATTGCCAATGGAAAGATATCAATTGCAGCCATTTTTCAAAACTATGTGATTCTTTTCAACCACGACCCCCTACTGAGAGTTGACTGCTAACTTGGGGACAGCCGGGGACGGTCCTTTTCTGGTGCCAATGTCAAGGCTCTTGTATGGCTCCACTAACAAGAGGTGCTGAAAAGTATGACAACTGGATCCCCTTCCCCTAAGACTAAGCTTGTCACTTCTGCAACATTCTTGGCCTCTTCTAACCCAGTGTCTGAGAATTTGAGACTTAATCTTAGGTCTATCACATGTCAGTGCCATATATAGCTGTCACAAAATCGGACTGACCTACAAACAGGAAAATTCTATTTTTAAATTAAAATTCCCAGCCCCCTCACTTTTTCTTAGCATAAGCATTTTTAGAACAAACATCAATTTGATGTGGGCCATTTAAAAATGCATGGGCTACATTTTTTTCCTTCAGACATGCAGGAATGTATTTCTGCATGTCTTGACAAAGTCAGCTAGTATGCATCTGCTGGCTGCATCTAATTGTCACAGACCAGGGCTTGCCCCGCTATTCTTTTTTTTAATATCACATTTTATCTAGGATGGTTGAATTAATAAGTTACATGATAGCTTAAATGTTTTCAAGGCCATGAATATTTTAATAGAGAAATCCAGTCTTTGAAAAGGGGTGCCTTCATTAGGCTCCTAATTCATAATTGGATATCTACAGTAGGTTAGGTTACATTGGCCAGTGCTGAACTCCCAACAACCCCAACTGAATTCACATTTAGTGTGTGCCAGCTGCTGCCTGCACAGGCCTGGTGAAGTTCCCCAGGAGCCTCATTCTCGATTCCATTGGCAACCTTAGGGTGGGACAGCAGTGCTGCCCGCAAGAGGGTCATGACCAAGACAAAATGTCAGTCTAAGATGTCTCAACTTCTGGAGCTAAATGCAATGCAAAGCTCCTCTCCCTCCTTAGCAATGCCAATGGAAAGGAAGAGGAATTGACTATACTAACATAGCAGCAGCTATGCAGGTCATTGTGTCTGATGTCATTCAGCACATCTGGGTGACAGGGTGGCAGTCTGCTACACCCTTGTTATCAGTCATGGATGTTCATTCCTTCAGAATGAGACCTTTTCCTCATTTGTGCCACTCTTGATACAAGACACCAGGATCAAGCCTTCTCAACCTCCTTGAAAATTGGGATGTAGGTATATTAACATGTAATGTAGCAAAGTTCCTTCTGGGCTTGCCTGCTCTGAGGGGTTTCACTCCACTGCCCAAGCAACAGCCTGCACTCTGTCCTCCCATTCCCTGACAGCCACACTACTCCTATCTCCTCCATACAGACAATGCTCCAAAAGGTACTTTTGAATAAAGAAATACTGCAGGTAAAGCAATGTGTCATGACTTAGGGTACGATTGTTCTTTGATATACTCTACAACATGGATAGTAGATGGATCCTTGGTATGACCTTGGCATGGTTTTAAGCAAACAAATCCCCTCTCTCAGACTACAGTGTGCCAGGAAGCCAATGCATGGAGGTTGCTTCATGCTAGTGATCTTTCC
>NW_005841992.1:2468337-2472251 GCF_000455745.1 Alligator sinensis
GGGATCTGTATTCTGGTAGATCTTCTAGCCTGCCCCTTCCATGCTTCTTGCTGCTCGCAGAGCTTCTGAAGAACAGTGTTCTGTACCATGGGGCACATATCCTGAACAATTGTACTTCTCCCTTGCACAGGTAGAACCTCACACAGTTGCCAGAGGATACCATGACTACAGAGGTTAGCCCAAGCTTTGTACCTAAGTGTTTAAGATGTGCCCATTTTAATCTAAAATTTAGATAGCAAAACTTAGCCTCTGTTCAACATGTTAGTTTGCTGGTATGTTGGATTTCATCCTATGCCTGTAACAGAAGGAAAATAGAAGCAGGAGATTAGTGCATTCTGCTGGCTGCCTCTTTTTTAGCAGACAGTTTTGTTGAGCAGCAGGTTAGCTTTCCATTTGAATGACCTAATTCTACATGTATCCATATTGATCTATATGCATCATCCTCTGTTCAGCATTCATTAATACAATTGGATGCAGAAAGCTTTCAGGGAAAATAGATGTGGAGAGAACAATGCGCACTATCTCCTTGGAGTAGGAGTGAAATTAGATTATTGTGCAGCTCTGCTGAAACCTACTCAGTGACATTTTGAAAAGGCTGCTTTCAAAGGTTGTGCCTCTCTCCCCGCTTCATCTGCCAGCACCACAATCCCCACCGTGATGGAGGGTATTTTTCCTCCCTCATACTGTAAAATATCAACACACAATCCCTAACATTATGGAAGGACAAACAAAATCTTTTTCTACTGTTGGTCAAGTCTGCATTTAGTTTTGTCTTTGCTGTAATGCATCTCTCAAGCAGATTCACATTTCCCACTGGAAAGAGGAAGTACATAACATTCCCATTAGTGTGCAAACAGAAATAGCAGTCTAAATGAAAAGGCACATGCTTTCAGTTGGACAGTATTAGCTTTTTCAGTGATATGATGGGAAAGAATACAGTAAAAACTAGACACAATGTTAAGGACTGTGGCACAGTGGGTGAGTCCAGAAGTTTTTCCCTTTGAAGATAGGGATTAATATGGAGACAGCATAAATCTCCTTTTACACCAATATAACTCCAGTTACTCCATTAAATTTACTCCCTCTTCATACCAGTATAGGTGGGAAGAGACTCAGACCTTAGTCAGTTTTGCAAATCTGTGCTGACTAAATGATACAAGTAATGAGGTAGTTTTGTATCAGTGCTAACTTTCTTTTACATCCACATAAAGTTTAAATAGGTTGTGCTTTTTTGTCTCTGGCTTCAGAGGAAAGCTTCCCCAAGCAGCTGTAGACCAGATCTTTCTATGAATGAAAAATTAATAAGACCACTTTGTGCCAGAGGCAGAAACAGCAATATACCTCCAACTGGTATCAGTTTTCCTCCAAATTCTCAAAACAAGACAGGGTCTATAAAGAATGAATGAGCTGGGTTATATAAATGTGTTTTGACTCTCATTTGGAAGCATACTGATATGCATAGAATTTTTCTATCAAAATACAACATTATGTGTTATCTACACACCTAATATACAAGAAAATAATATACAAATATATCTGGAAGGTACATGGTATTGGAAGATCCAGGCTCTTTTTAGCCTGAATCCAATCCTAGCCTTGTTCCCTTCCTACATAGTAACTGAATATTCTACTCCTGCCTTTCACCTGAACAAATATCTGCTTTTCAGGTGAAGCATTAACTGGACAAACCCTGACATATGGTGAGGATTCTAGACACTTTGTAATGCTAGCTTGCTTTGCCAATGGTAAATACAGGTAAACAACCTGGAAAGCATGCCTTTAGGCTGTACCACTCATTATAACAGGAGATCATAACTAAGGTGAAGCAACAGCATAGTTTTCCATAAGAGTAAGCATGTCTGAATAAATCAGACCTGGGGGGAAAACCTGGGGGAAGCAAATATTTTACCCCAGTTTTCAACCCAAGCAATCCACAATCACACACAAACAGATGAAAAACACTAGACAAAGGATTTCTGGGCTTTGTTTCTCAGGATTCAATTTGATATGCACTTCAAGAAGTGGGCATTCAGTCCTGTGATGTATCTTCCTTTCCAACAGCTTAAGAACTGGCTACATGCAGTCAGCACTTACAATCTGCAGTTGTTGTGAAGGATAAGTCATGAAGGTTTTATGTTATTTTAGACATAAACCACTATGAAAAACCTTTATCCAAGGAAGGAAAGAAGAAGTTTTTCTATTGCAAGTTTTGAGGGAAGGTGGGTGAAGGAGGGGTGTAAAATCATACAGATATGATTCTACATTTTGCATAGAGACTTTTCAGGCATACCGACCAAGAAAAGATGTAAGAGCAAAGATAGCAGGAAAGCACTTTGCAGACTTTGGTGAGCAATTTAGCAATGAATCAGGCTCCAAGTCCCACCTGATCTTCATAATGCAATGTAATCCTTAATTATCTATCTTGACACCTAATGAGTACACACACATGTGCACGCTCCCAAGGCATATATCCTTTTGTCTTGCCCCCTTAAACCTCTTATCCAGGCTGTGCCTCACTTATCTCTGGTGCTGGGAATGACTCACATTTGTAGCATCTTTCAGTGCTGCTATATCTCTTCTATGTAATCATAATCATAATCATAACTCTCCCATTGTGATGAAGGTCTGGAAATAGTAAAATTTCCCACCTGTTGACTTCCAGCAAAGTCCACATGTGTTTTTAATCTGTGGCATAACTTGTCAACTTTAAGGAATTACATTTTATGTTAATTTCAACCTGCTGTTGAACTCAATGTCCCATTGTAGATCTAACAGCATTCATGCTCTTATTATTGCTGTTTTTGCTGAGGGCCAATTTCTGGTGCACAGAGTAAGGGCAGGCAGCACCTTTGCATGGAGAATTTAGGTAGGTATTTTGTCTCAGGGCAAATCCTTCCCTGAGTACTGTAGTCAGACCAGACTACACTGTACGTACAGCTAGTGACATGGCCTTGCTTCCTCTGTTCCCCATCATCTTTGGAGGAGCATGCACCCCTCATGGTTTATCCTTGTGGTTTATCCTTCCTTTTCCCAACCATAAGGCTGAAACAGACTCAAAATCTGATGTAGGCTGAGACCTGCCTGCCTGCATTAGGTCTAGCACAATTTGGCCCGGATCTGTGGAATTCTTGGAATCATTAGTAATAACTTACATCTTTACAGGTAAGGATGAACAAACTTGAGAAGCTGTCATATTTTTATGACTTTTAGATTTTGTTACATCTTGGCTCAGGAACTGTAAGGAAATGAGCAATGAAGATACTGTGGTTGCCCCTGAAATCTCTGCGGTTTTACATTTGGAATTAGGCTTCATTTTCATGGTATTTGCAACATTTCCCCTAAAGTGAGTACCTAGGATACTAAGCGTTCCCCTTTTTAGCTCCAAATCCAAATGTCTATTGTTCCTATTTGACACTGTTATACTAGCTGTATTATACTTTTTTTTGTAGAAAATACCAGGTCAACTTTAGCAAATCTAAAGGTGGAGGTGTAAAGCACACTCTTGAGATTCTGTAAGCCTGTTATCCCAGGGGGAATATTAACCTCTCTTCAGCCTAAAATCCTGTCACCATTACCCCTCTTCTCATATTGTACGTAGATGTTTATCATTATGTTGTACATCTAAATAATTTATCATTTAAATGTTTTGGGGCACAGGAGCAGTAGAGACCTAGTTATAAACTTAGTAGAGTCCTTGCTTCATTTTTTCAGTGGTAAGAACACACCAGGTCGAGGTTTTGGGTCAGCATTTTGAAGCACAAAGCAGTGACTCACTGAAGTCAAGAGGAGTTTTATTATTGACTTTGATGGGAATAGAGCTAAGCCAATGTTGAGCCACAGCATCCAGGCAGGGATTGGAAAACAAAGCAACATATTGGGTAAGAGAAGGGGATTGGAGTGGCACTTGGAAAGAG
>NW_005841992.1:2472282-2475568 GCF_000455745.1 Alligator sinensis
GATTGGTACCTGCTGCATTATAATATGTTTGCTAACAGTTACTACAAAGCGTGTAAATTAATAGAGTCCTCCCATAATTAGAATATTATTGTGAGTATAAATGCTGACACTTTCATAGCATCCACACATATTTTCATATATTTGCATCGTGCATATTTGCATATAATTAAGTGTTAGATTGCTGCTTATTGTGAAAATTGAAAAGTTATTTTTTCATATTGGAAAAATATAAATTCAAAACCACTTTGGAGAACCACCATGAACCTCTCTCTTAGAGATCTTCACTCAATTACCTACTTACTACCATGGGTACTATGGTAAAGTCACATTTCCAAAGATTTTACAAGGAAAGATTAAAAGAGCTATATGTGTATAACATGGTGACAACATTATCTAGAAAGGTTTGATAGCAGTAAACATAAGGGAAGAGAAAGATGTATTATTTAGCATAGTTACTTAGTAATCTAGGAATAATAATATATAAAATAAGACCAGAAAATAAAGGTTGAATGTCAGAAAAAAATCTTCTACATTGACTCTACTACACTGTCACACAGCCTTTCTAGAGGCTTGGGAGAAGTCTTTGTTTTTGGGAACACTGATTTACTGTTATTTTTAGGTGTCATAATGTGTTTGAGAATGGACAAAACAGCAATAAAAAGAGAACTGTAGTCATTTGCAGATACAGAGGAGATAACCTTATTAATATTCACAAATACCCAAACATTTTCTTGTTGTCTCTCCAAACATAAAAATGCATGATATGTGCCATGTAAATTTACAAGCTACAATTTGCCATAAAAAGAGAGAATGTGATATTAGTAAAAGAAAAAAAGAGATAGTGTCTGTACAATCAACATTTTTCATTGTATTGTAAAGCCCATGACATGACATGTCATTGATAATTAGTATACTACCTAGTGTTGCAAACAATTGGTTTATTTGTTAATGGAATGAAGTAAATGACTGTCCTAGTAATTTCTAGTAGACTGTGCAGAAAATGTAGGTCTGACTTGAATAAAAAGAGAGCAATGGCTTTGCATATCAATTTAGCATGGATGCTCCATGAATAAAGAGATGCTTTCTAGGTAATTTCTAGGTTATGTGACATGTTAGTTATTGTCACAGACAGACCTTGAAAGTCCAGTTCGTAGTTATGGTCATTGGGTGTGCAACAAGAAGGGAAATACTATCATTGCACTGCAAGAATTGCCAAACCAGAGCTCCATTAGGTCCAACATCCAGTGTTCCACAACCAACTGCTTCAGAAGAAGGTGCAAGAAGGCCCCAGACAGTTATGACATAACTTGCCCATAAGGCCATTTCTTTCTAATGCTCATCAGTTAGAAGCTTGTTACATCTTGAAGCACAAGAATTTATATCCCTTACTACATTCTAGGTGATGGTTATTTTTAAGTCCTTGCTATTGCATCTCTGGATATCATCATCATCCATCTCTGCCCAGTGTCTCTGCTGTCCTTTCTTGAAGTCTACTAAGTTTTTAGCCTTCATGGCTTCTTGTGGCAATGAATCCCTCAGGCTAACTGTACACTATGTGAAAAACTAGTTGCTTTTGTTACTTGGAACTGTGCTGCCTTCCAGTATCAAGGAACCAGGAAGTTCAGTTTATTGGTTTTGTATAGCATGTTTGTTTTTAGGTTTGTTTCTGTATACATTTGAATTCAAATTTATATTGCAAGCACATTTTTATTGATCAAAGCCATGTGCTATGTTTGCTCATGGTTTTGTTTGTCAGGTGGTGGGATTTTTTTAGCACTGTCTGCCTGAATATTTTATTTTGCTACGTAAGCACCCCTGGGTTGCTATGGTAATGGACCACACTGCTACAGGAAGATAGAAGTGTAATTACTTTTGTCTGAGGAAATTTAAAATGCGCTGAGATGTGGATCCAGGAGACAAGGGAAGAATATCTGTGACAGAAAGTTGGAAGACAAAGATAAGCAACAAAGAGATATGAAACTGCTGCTTGTTACCACCATGTATTGCCCTCAGATATCTGAAGTGGTATAGTATCTCTCATCAGAAGGCTGAGGAGCTCAGGAATTCCTTTTATGCAGAGAAAGAGGTGCTTGCCCAGGTGCATTTATAATACCAGTGTAACCGTTGCTGTGGTAAAATAGGTCCCAGTCCTGCATAGCCATTTATGGAGATGAGCCCTTTTACCTGTACAAAGTCCCTGTCGGTCCAGAGGATTCTGATCAAGTGTAGGAATCTCCCATGGGTATTACAGTGCAGAGTCATGGTCTGAGGATCTGATTCGCATGTACACTATGGCCAAGGGGCCTTGTGTGTACCAGTGTAACCTACTCTCGCTTCGTACTGGCAGAGAGATATTTTAGGGCTTGAGTAGTAATGAGAATCAACCTCTCAGACATCTGTGAAGGTAAGGAAAATGCTGTGAGCTAAGCAGTGGGTATTTGGGTTGAATTATTGTAATTCATTTTTAGTGCATGTTGTATAATTCATATGGCAGTTTGAGTGTCCATGCTGTTCTGTAGCAGATATGATGTGCTACTAAGCACAGAAGGAACAGTAGGTCAGAACAGATTGCAGAGAACTTGGAAAAAGAAAAGATGTTTCAACTTATACATAAGAAAAAAGAAAAGAGCCACTGCAGAAATTATAGGAGGAGGGGAAAGATTCAGGATGGAGAGACATGGAAAATGATTGTGGCAGCAGCATTTTGAATGGGCTGGATGGGATAGAAATGAGTGAAGGAGCCTTTTTAAAAGGAGGTTATAACTTGGGAACAGGCCTAGAAATGGAGAGAGAAACTCAGAGTTAGTAAATAATTTGGGGAGTAAAGAGTAGAGATGGGTGTGATTATCAAAGGAGAAATTGTCAGTATTTTGTAAGAGTATACTTTCCAACTCGGATTCAAATTCAGAGTTTCCAAAAGGAACCATCCCATTGGCTTCGGATAAGGTCTGAATGGTGGAACTAATGGAACCATGAGATCTCTGTGGGCAGGGAGTGATTTGTGGCATCTGACTCTGGGTTATGTTTTTACCCTGGAAAAATAAATAAAAGCAAAGGGCGTAAAAAGTTTTTTTGCAACTCTGTGTGACTGGGGAGAGTTTAATGGGGAAGCATCTGGGGAATAGTAAAAAGAATGGGTTCTTTTTTTCCTGAACTGTCTCTGGTGTTTTCTTGCGTCTGTACAGGAAGTTTGGGTTATGGTAGGTTTGCTGCCAGAGAGAGTCCAAGTGGCTTAAGGTACATGCCAAGTGCTGTTGCCAAAAGGGATGTAGGCAGCTGTCTTTTG
>NW_005841992.1:2475599-2477986 GCF_000455745.1 Alligator sinensis
GCTGGTGGTGATTGGTATGTTTCTGACTTAGTCACAGTGGAGCCAAAGATTTGGTGTCACTGTGATAGGTTGGAATGGGCAATACTACAAGGTAGTAATTTAGGATTTCCTTGCCTTGGATGTATTTGTATAACCTTTGGGGTACCTGGCCTCCAGTCATTGTGGTAAAAGATATTGCTTTGAGCACTGCATGAAAGTTACTATGGAAAAAGATTGTGCCTAATTGTACAATGATGTTTACATAACTTGCCACAGCCCAGCTATACCTCTGTAAGTCACTGTTTAATAAGACTTAGATTTTACATGGCATAAAGCACTGGCTTTCTGGAACAAAATCGAAATTCTTGTCTTATGCCTCATTTTTTGGAGCTTCTCGGAGGGGTGTAACTATTGTTTCTTGCCTAGTTTCAAGGGAAATAAATAAGGTTCTTTCTGATTGGCAAGTTGCCTGCTCTGCAATGGATTTTGATTGAAATCTTCATTCCCTTTTACTGGCAATTATGACTGAAAGATACATCTGAGGCAGATTAAAACTATATATGAGGGGACTATAGATTCCCCACACACTCCAAACATAGAGGCATCCGCCAAAGTAAATTTCAGGAAACAATGCTGAAAATACAGGGCTTGTGCTATATTAGCTT
The DNA here is from genome assembly GCF_000455745.1 of Alligator sinensis. NCBI lineage: Eukaryota > Metazoa > Chordata > Crocodylia > Alligatoridae > Alligator > Alligator sinensis. Next base: position 2,476,244 of record NW_005841992.1, read on the forward strand.
GGTTCAACTTTTTGAAGTAAACTAAAAGAGCTCAAAGTACTTCATTTAACAAGTCTTAATCTGTTGGGACAATGCTGGTCAAAATTAATTAGGTTTGGCTTGTGCAACTAGGTCAACTTAACATTTACTCTGCTTGAAAACTACTCTGAAGAAACCACACTGAATCAATTCAAAGCAGATAAGATGTGCACAGACTCTGCAAATGAGTTATTCAAATTACCAAAAGTTTGTTCCAGAGAGTCAACCATTTTCATATCTGGGGAAATCAAAGCTGCTTGTCATCCGAGTGTAGCTCTGAAAATATATTCAGTTTCATGAGGAACAGAAACTGTACACAATTGTGATTCATTTATCCTTTTTAGAGCTATAGGATTATACTTTCTATTAATTCAGATACAGCAGATAAAATAAGACTACAATGTTATGAGGCAAGCCATACTTGCATTAATACTCAGCTTTGCATTTCCCTGGTCTGTTGACTTTGGAATCTTAGGAAGTGTTTCTACTTAACTAGACATACATTTTAGCCTGCCAGTTTTCAATTTCAGATATTGCTAACCCCTTAGAATAGCAAACATGTCAGTACTTTAAAAAATCCACCAAACATAAACATGCATTTTAAAAATATGGAAAATAAAAATGAAAGTTAACTCAGTATTGGAATGCATTTTATGCAACATGCCATATGATGACAATAAATAATGGTGATTTTTCAATAAATAGCAGCAATATAACACTTCATGTTTTTTTGGAATGTCATATACTATTAAATGTTTTACTACATTCTTTTGCATCCATTAGTATGATATTTGAACACATTAGAGATTAAAATTAACAGCTCTTGCCAAGAATTGGTTGCATGAGCCTGCATGAGCCTTCCTTTCACCCACTGTGGAGACTCATGGCCAGGGATCTGGGCTTTCCATTTCCCAAGGAAAAATGTAAAAAAATGTGGATTTTCCCTATTAACCAAGAAAAGCATGGATTTTTCATTTTAACAGAGAAACCCATGCAAGGGGCTGGGGGGAGTGGGAGGAGGGCGGTGAGGAAGGGGGCACCATGTGCATGTGTGTGCCCACACACGTACATGGCCACCAGGCAGCCTGGAGTGCAGCTCCCACAGATTAATCGGGGTGGGGAGGGATGGAGTTGGGCAGGGCTGGGACTGGGGCTGCTGTCCAGCCTGGGCAGTGCATGGGGCTTGGGGCCTGGGGCCAGAATACACGGCCACAGGGCCCTGGTGGGGAGTGGAACAGGATTGCAGGGGGGTGGGGCTGGCTCCTTGCTGCTGCATGCACTCCTGGGGAGGGAATGCCCATTCCCCCCCCGGAGTGCATGTGCCCCCCCCAGATCTGTGCATGCGGCAGGGGCAGGTATGGGCTACCTGCTGTGAGCTCAGTCTCCCTACCCTGCTGCCTTCTCCCCAGGGTCTCCACAGCCCAGTGGGCAGGACCCAGCGTGGCAGGGCAGATCAGGGCTAAGCGGGGAAGCTCCTTGCCATTGCAAGCCCCGCGCCACCCTGGAAAAGCACCCTCTGCCCACCTGGCAGCAGTGGGGGTGGCAGCACGGGGTTGTGCCTCTCACTTCTGCTGGGCAAGCAGAGGGTGCCCCACCATGGCTGTGTGGAGCTGTCAGCAGCAGCAACAAGCTTCTTCTCCCAGCCCCACTCTGCCCTGCTGCTTTGGGTCTTGCCCACTGTGCCCCAGATGCTCCAAAGGTGGCGGGGGGAAGGGCCTGCAGTGG
>NW_005841992.1:2478049-2487956 GCF_000455745.1 Alligator sinensis
AGGGAAGCCGAGCTACATGCTCCGCTCCACCACAGCAGCCGCTGACTCCTGCAGGCAGCAGCCAGGGCTCAGGTGTTGCTACAGGGGTCTGCGGGCCTGGGTCTCTGGCCCCATAGTCCTGGCAGCTGGGGGGCTCCTCTGGCAAGGCTTGGGGACAGGGGGCTGTGGCTGATGAGTGAGGGGCATTAGCAAGGGTTGGGGGGCTGTGGGTGGGTATTGAGGGGCAGTAGGAGGGGCAGGGGACTATGGATGGAGAGTGAGAGACACCAGCAAGGCTATTAATTTGAGAGACAAGTGAGAACACTTTTCTCTAGCTGGAGCATCAAAATGATGACCAAAATGTAGGGTTAAGTAAAGCATTTAACAAAACTTCATGGCAAAAGTATGACAATGGCTGTGTGTTAAGGTTAAAGATGAGGTATAGGTGAAGACAGTGAAAAGCTTTTTCTCGTCTCTGCTGGCATCTGAGGCCATGTCCAAACATGTAGGCATGTGTGGTTTATGGCACCATAAGTCACACATGTTGCATGTTAAACTGTGTGCAACACTTTTAATTTGCAGAGCAGGAGCAAAATTTGCTACTGGGATTTCCTGTTAGCAAAAAAAGGTCTGGAAAAAAAGCATGCAAAAATAGCATATGCTGGGACAAATGCAGAGATAGGGGAGCTGGCAGCCCAGGGCTGCATGCTCCCGCATCTCTGCATACTGCAGAAGCCCCATGTTGAGGCACACTGCACATCAAGTGCTGCTCCCTGGCTGCCTGGGGCATGGGTGCCTCAGTGCGAGGGCTACCTGCTGGTTAGCCCCATGCTGAGGCACCCTGTGCCCCAGCCAGTTTCTCCCCCTTCCCCTACTCCCGGCAGCACATGGAATCCAGTCAGAGCAGCATACTGGGAGCCAGGAGGAGCTGGGCACAGGCAGTTTGCCCATAGCAGGACAATGTGTCCCACAACTAAGTGCACATGCAGGGGTGCATGCTGCAGCACAAATAGCAGCACAAATTCGTGTCACTGCTGTTTGTGACATTGCAAGTGCATGTCCCTGCTCATCTCCAGGAACACTAAATACAACCCCTTCTAGATCTTCCTGTGAGTCCTTTCCTCAGAAGTGGCAGATTACATTGCTGCAAGATTATATTACAGTATAATGCATTAGACTACAATATAACTTTAAAACCTGGTATTTTTCTGGTTTTGAAATTGACTTTACTTTTTTGACAAGGATGAAAAAGGATTAACTTAAGGGTGAAACAAAAGGTTTCATTTCAAGCTGAACAAATATTTCATTGATGTTTGGGTCAAAGAAAATTATTATGGTTACCTGAGTGTATCTACACATACGCTTAGCTGCAGAGCTGACTAATTAGCCCCACAGTGTCCAAAGTGTCACCATTTATACATGTGCCAGTATTAGAATGCAGTAAACTAATTAACTCTGCTGTAGGATAGTACTGTCTGAGACAAGTGCTATCCTACAGTGGAGTAGTTATGTGTACCAAAACATAATGGGCTGGCTCACTGGGGCATGAGGGTGCTACTGTATGGGGGCTGATTGCCAGCTAGCTCTACATTATAGCACCCTCATGCCCCAGCCAGCCCCTCTGCAGCACATTGAGCTAGGGCAGAGCAGCCCCGGGCTGGCAGGCTGACTCCCCCAGGCCCCTTGCCAGCCAGGTTTGCTCCACCCTGGCTCGATGTGCTGCACTCCGCAGCGCACATGTAAATGCTGCATTTGTGAGCAATAAATTCCAGCATGAGCTGCACTGGAGTTTATTGCTATGTGCTAATTGCACATGTAGATACACCCCCTAAACCATAACCAAAGTGGTCTTTCATTTTTCCCAAGCTCCTCCCCACCCCACCAATGCCCCAAACTCCTTTTCAGCGCCACCTGATTTTTTATTTTTTCAGTTTTCTTGATTCACACTGTGAACTGAAGCACGCAGTTGAAATCTGCACAGCTCTGATCTCACTCCTCTTTATGTAATGTTCAGCTGGGTTATTTGTGCGCCTTTAGCACATATTACCCAAGGGCATTGGGGAGTTTAGCTTGTTTTGCTATTTCCAATGCACAATGGAGGAGTAAGGCACAGTCTCAGGTGTGACTGACCTCACATCTGATTTGACAACACTGATCGTTTCCTATTCAGATCTACTTTTTTATATAATTGTTTTCACTCTTCATTTTGACCAGCAACTCTGTAAGTTTGACTCACCTTTCACTTATACACCAGTTTCACTGGCTCCATGCTGGTTTGAGTATAAGGGGAATGAGGCCCTAAATCAGTCCTTAACTAGGTAAATTGATATGAATCACCATTTAAATCACACTTTATATCACCAAGCACTCCTACACACATGCAGGGAGCAGGCTCGATTAATTGAGTGTGCTGGAGCACAGAAATTGATGCGCTCTGGGAGCCTCGCATGTCATGTGTATCAGTGTTGCCATGCATCTCCACACTGACAAAATGGTAGTGGTGCACTTTGAAATGAAACACATTTGATGAGCTTTAGTTCAAAGCACCCCACCACCATTGTTTCACGTAACATGTGGGAGCTTTTAATTAGCATGGCTCACTAATGAAAGTGCCTGGCACTGTGCCAGGAACACGTATAAAATTGCCCTAAGACAGGGGGTTTTCAACTTTTTGGATCAGTATACCCCCAGTGGCTGGATGTGGAGCAGTGTACTAGGCCTGTGTGAACAGGCATCCAGCTTCAGATCTGGTGCTTCGGCAGTTGATTGTCTGTATTGATTATTTCCTCTCCTTAGTCTGTGGTTTTGTAGGTGTTAATTGTTGTTTGTTAACTTGTTACATTAGCTAGAGGAAATAATCAATACAGACAATGAACGGCCCAAGACAGAGACAGTCAGTTGCACAAGCACCCATGTCATGAGTTTTGCCTGTCAGCAGCCAGAGTGTCACCCATGTCATCCATGTCATGAGTTTTTCTTGTCCGCAGCTTGAGGCACAGTTCACCCGAAACCCCTGCACTTATCTCCTTGAAACTTGGCAGACTTTGTGGCCTCAGCAGGGGCCACCACCCCTCAGTTTTCAGCCTGCTGTGCCTTAACACGCACAGGGTCATCTATGTCACAAGTTTTGCCTGTCAGCAGCTTGAGGTGCGGTTCCCCCCAAATCCCTGTGCCGATCTTCTTGAAACTTGGCAGGATTTGTGGGCTCACCAGTGGCAACCACCCCTGCAGTTTTCATCTCCCTGTGGTGTAACACATACATGTGACATGAGTTTTGTTTTCAAGAATCTGGGGTGCAGTTTCCCCCTAACTCCTGCACTGATCCTCTTGAAACTTGGCAGGCTTCATGCTCTGAGCAGAGGCTACCAACCCTGCAAGTTTAATCCAAATCAGACAAAAAAACCAAAGTTATAGATATTTCATTGATTCCCCATTATACCCTATGGCCAGATCTCCAAAGCGGCTCCAAAGCTTTTCTGAACTGCTTCGGAAAGCCTAAAGAAGCCAGTGCTTCGATATGGACGTGCTGCTTCGGACACCGAACTGTCCGAAGCTTCTCCAGATCCGAAGCACAGTCTGAAGCCTCGCACTGCCCTACAGTGTACACCTGGTGGCTGGATGTGGAGTGTGGTGGGGGGGACACACACGGCCAAATGCGGAGCGGGGGCATGGTGTGGCGCACAGCCTAATGTGGAGTGACAAAATATGCCACATGCGAGCTCCCCTGCCCTCCACATCCAGCTGCACAGGCAGTGCCTGCACAGTAGCACAGGATGGTGTTTGGCAGCGCTTCATTCCCACCCACCCGTGCATATCCTATCAGGCCTTCTCAAGTACCCCTGGGGGTACATGCGCCCCTGTTTGACAACCCCTGCCTTAAGACATCTGATTCAAATAATCAGTTTTAGTCGTGTTTTGCATTAGTACTCTTTTCCTACAGAAAATGGGTATCTCATTGATGATTAACCCTTAAGACACACTGACCTGCAACTAAATATAGGCGTTTGCACTAAAGTGAGTACTTTTTTTGTTATGCAAGAAGATGTACTGATGCAACATACATTTTGCTCAGTGGTTTTGGGTGGAAATTGGCATTCAGTGAAAATGCAGGAAACAAGATATTTAAAATAGCCTTTTATTGGTTAAATAAAGCTGCATTAACTGTGCTAAATAAGAAAAAGGTTAATCCATATGTATCTTGCACATAAAACAAAATTAATTAGTGAACAAAGGAAGTGTTGTAATTAGATCATTTAACTGAGTCTGATTACCATATCCTTCAAGATGTAGAACTGACAGTCTCAGGCTTTCACATATAAGTCCTTTTCCACAGACTTCCCATCCTCTCAATGGCCTGCGTAGTATATGTCCAGGACCAATCGTATTTTGCCCTGGAGGGATGCAGGAAGGGACAGAGATAGTTCAAAGATCCCAGTCCTTCATCCATGAAGGACTGGGATCCTTCATCCATGAAGGATTATATTAGACAATTTTGCCCCTCCACTCAGGGTTAGACCAATGACCACATTTGGGGTCAGGAAACAATTTTGCTCCATGGTCAGATTGGTACAGATAGTAGGAGTTTTGTCTTCTGCAGTGGGGGGCATGGCTCTCTTGGATCTTCTGAGTGCATGCTAATAGCACTTAGGGTGTCTTTCTGCAATATGACTTGCAGTTTTATGACAGGACTGACTGTAGTTTTAGGAATAGGTAAGAAAAGGATTGTATGGGATGGTTTGGATACGGATGATCTTGCCTTGAACAAGACGTTGGACTGCCTGGCCTCCAGAGGTCCCTTTCTAGCTGTACTTTTCTGAGTCTATGATATTGTTCTTCCTTTAAGGAAAACATTTTAAAGGAACTATATCCTGTCCTTTTCCTTTAACACTTTTCTCTTTTAAGTCATGTAGTTTAGAGCTCCCTCTTAACCCAATTCTTTTTTGTCATCATGGGGAATCAATAGCACTCTGCATCATATGTATGAGCATTAGTGTTTTCCATGTTTGTTAATGGCCTGGTAAAGGTTTTGTGTTACTGCAGCATAAAAATGTACTTGGAGAGGCACTTGTGCTTGCCTAACATGTACTTGTCCTCTTTACATCATGAGTAGAAAGAGAAGTAAGTAAATGCTGATGACTTGTGCTATGTACAAAGATCTCTTTACTTTTGACTTTTGCTAAACATAACAAAACACTCTTTACTGTAGTCTTTGCAAAAGTGGAAAATGTTATATGCTGGCATAAATAGCCTTGTCATCAGGTTGAGGAGTTTTTGTCATTGACTGTAACAATGCGGAAGATAAGGAAACATTTATGGATGCTTTTAAAGAGGATCTATGGTCTCTCTCTCAATTTACTTTTGAAACCAGTGAACTTGGAAAGCAAATGGCTCAAAGGCGATTAAAGTATTGCCAGAGAGGGTCCTAACACCAGGGGAACTGCATATAGTATCTGCAATAAATCTGCACCCACATACTCATCAAGGAGCTGTGCTGCGTGCTCTTGGTATGCATCACAATTCAGAATAATATTTTATAGGTGAGGCTGGGTTGGAACCAACCCATCTGTCTGTCTAGGCAGTGATCTGATCTCTGTTGCCTTCATATCTGAATGCTTCCCAAATCTCTCTTTCTTCTTCCTTCATTTGCAGGCTCAGGAGTTGTGGCTGGTTATTGTATAAGGATTTGCTCACTGTCTAGGTTTTTGCTTTCCTGTTTGTATAGTTTGCATGAGTGAGTGGCCACGTTGCATGTCTATGTGCCAGTGTGAATAAAATTATTTGGGTAAAGCCAAGCTGAAAAATTAGCTTTTTATTTAGTTCCAAAAATGGTTAGTTACACTTTCATTCGTACCTCTTGTAACAGTCAGGCCTGGAAGGTCCCACTCTTGAAAGCTTGGTCTTTGAACCCTGTCCCCACCCTCTTCACACACACACAAACACTCAGGCAGATGAGCTTCTGTGGTTTGTACAAGCTGGGAGCTTTTTCGGGATATCTTTCCTATATATTATGAGTTGCAACTTAAAATCAGGACTGTCTCTGATAGGAGGGTGATGTGATGTGTCCCCCAAAGGAGAGGTGCATGGGTGATATAGAACTAATACTGTAGTAGCATTTTTAGAAAGTAAGGATTATCCCAAGTATACAAGCTTGGCTACTTGAGTTGATTATGGGATTAGCATTTGGTCATACCAAATACAGCAGGTTACATCCTCATCTGGTCCAAATGGGTTCTCAGCTGAGGACCAAGCGGAGCATAGCCTAAGTAGCATGAGGCACTTTTCTAAAAGTAGTGAGGAGAGCTTTGAAAACAAGACTGCCAATTAAGATCTTTTATGTAGCAGGAGGATGCTCTAATTTTTGTCCCTTAGCAACATTTTTTTGTTTTGGCTAAGTGACTAATTACATTTAAATCCAAAAGACATAATAGTTTCTGCAACATGGTCAAGTCTTTTGTCTCAGCTCAATAAGTGTTACTACTTGTATAGTCATTGTAGGATGAATTGAAAATGGAAATTCCCTATTTTAGCCTTAAAGGGCATGTCTACACATGTGCCCCACTGCACAGTTGGTATTGCACGGTCATTTAGTATTTGCTTTAGCCAGTACTAAATGACTGTGCAGTACCTGCAGGTACTGCACAGTCCCAGCAGTGCCTAGGTTGTTTCTGACCCTACTGTGCAGTAGCAACAAGACACTTGCAGTACCTCATTGCTACTGTGCAATACTGGCAGTGTCATGGTTAGTACCTGGAGACACTACATGGCCATAGCTCATGACTACAGTGACATAGCATCTTGGGTAGATGTGCCACAGTGAAGGAAACCACAACTTGGGGTGGAATTCTATTTCCCTTTGTGTGTCTAAATGGCAATTTTCTAGGTACATAAGTGAAGTTTTTGATCCTTAGGTAGTGCTTCAAGTGTAAGTAGGTATGTCACTATGTGGTAGCTATGTCACTATCCATCCCAGATCCATAAATAAATCTAAATCCCCAAAAATGTAGAGCAGAAATCCACAACTAATGGGTATCAGACTCTAAAGGAGAAAGGCCCTCCCATTTTTACTCCCAATAGATGAATTTTTATGGCACTCACCTAGGAGGCTGGAGGTCCTCATCCAGAAGGGCTTAAACCTGTGTATCTCTGACTAACCACCACACTACAAGATAATCATTTCTAGTCTCTTCTCCAGTGCTCCTTTTGAGGCTGGCCCATGTATAGCCAAGAACAGGGGATATGTGGGATTAGGATGAAGGGAAGAAGTTAGAGGGTACATGGCTCAGTGAATAGACTCTGTAATAGACTCCCAGTGTGGGTGGTGCAGGCACCTACCCTAGAGATCTTCAAAACGACACTGGACCCACACCTTGCTGGGGTTATTTGACCCTAGCAGTCTTTCTTGCCCAGAGCAGAGGGGCTGGACCCAACGATCTCATGAGGTCCCTTCCAGCCCTAAACTTCTGTGAATCTGTGAAATAGATGCTGGCCTAAAAGGAAGTAGGCCCTAAGTTCTAACCTGGAGTTTTGCTTCCAACTGGACAGAATCTTTGCTTCTCCACTGTATCCAGTTTATCTAATGGCTGTTAAATCAAAGGGGCAGTGGTTCAGACACCAAAGGAGCACTGGAGAGTGAACTGGACCTAACCTGTGGTGTGGTACTTACCTACACTTATGTTCATGTGTACCCAGCCAGGGTGAGCTTACTATGCACGCTCAGTCTATGCACACATGCTTACATGCCCTCACTACACAGGAAGTAGAATCACAACTTGCACATATGAGCCAAAATCACCCCTTAGATGACAAGAAAACTGCCATTTAGATGCACAAAATGGAAATAGTATCCTGTCCTTTGTGAGGAATGATGTCATCTTGAAAATATGAAGGCCCCTCACTACAGCATTTTTTAGTTGCTGCTTTATGCCTGTAGCTTTACTATCCATAAGATTCCTTTCTACTTCAGGAATGGCGCTGGAGTGGATGGACTAATTCAAATGAAAAAACCCACAGAATCCTTCATGCAAGGTATGAGATGAATTCATTTTGGGTTGAGATGAGCCTGAGCTGCTTTGTCCAGTTTGAGGTTCAGACCCAAACTACCTCCAAGTCAGTAGGTTTCAGATTCAGGTTTCTGACTTGAGCCAGTTTTAATTATGGGTTTTAAAAATGTTTAGTTCTCTTTCAAATTAATCTTCTTACATCTGACACTTTCCAGTCCAGGCCTGAAACAGAAATGTTAAATCAAAAACAAGAGAGGTCACTTTTAAAAAGTTTCAATCCCCAATTGCTAGACCCAAGAAGTTTGCAAACTACTGAAGGCTTTGATTATCTTGTCAGTTGTGAGTGTTTAACTCCCATTAGCTTGAATGAGAGTTGTGCAGGCACTGCTGATAGAAAATGGAGCCCCTGGGCTTATGAGCATTTATCTTCTGAGGTCACAAACCTTTTTGGTTTTGGACAATAAAATGGTTAAGTCTAACTTTGCTGATACTACTAATAAAAAATAACACCTAGGTACTTGCATAATCTCCATCCTGAAAAAAAAAGAAATTATGTTCATAACAGCCCTATGAGAAAGGACAGTAGGTTGTAGAATGATAAGGGCTCAGATCCTGCAGATAATGAATGCTTAAAATGTAAGTAGGTGAGTAGCTCTCAACTGATGTACTTAAATCATGTCCCACTAAGGACTGTTCATGGATGTGAAGCCACAGTGACTTGCTCAAGGTTGCACATGCAGCCTGTGGTGAGGCTTGGAACTTAGCTTAGCCTACAGCTGTAGGTCCTACAGCCCCCAATTGACCCTCAGTACTGTATATTTCAGAGGGTCACAAAAGTGCTTTCTACTGAAATACATGGGCAGTTGTGGATTGCCTTGTGAGGGGTGAAGGCTAAGGGAGTAAACCCTGACAAAAAATCTGGAGTGGAGCCCCTAAGGCAGTTAAGCAATGATTAAGTCTTGTTTCTGGTAGCTCTTACAACTTTCCCAGCCCCACATCATATTGGGGGGCTGCTACCTTTCCTGTAGCAAAGTCAAAAGGATGATTTTGGGAGTCAACAGTTACTAGTTATAAGCCATGGATTGATTGACATAGATCCGGCAACAGGGATTGTCTCCAATGGTGGGAGAGGTAATCACACCTATTGGAAAACTATCACCTGCCTCAAGCTGGGCAGTCCCCAACCAATAAGGTGTTTTCACGCCAAAGTCTGCTGCTTCAGTGGGTGGTGGGAGTTCATAGAGTCAACTTGACAGCAGACAGCTACCGCATTCCACCAACTACTACAAAAAATGCAAGGAAGAAACTTTCAATCCTAAAGATTGGAAGTTGGAATGTATGTACAATGACCCCAGGTATATCCAACAACCTCCAAACCATTGACAATGCACACAAAACCACAGTCATTGATGCAGAACTGCTGACGTTGAATGTTGATATTCTCACTCTACAAGAGACCAGACTACCAGGCACTGGCCACCTAAAAGAGAAAAACTACACCTTTTTCTGGTGTGGATGTGGCAGTGCACGGGGTGTGCCTGCCACTTTAAGGGCCTGGAGCTGGCAGCCTCCAGGTGCCTAATGAGGGCAGCCATTTTAGAAGCAAGGGGTGCCTATATAAACAGTGCAGTTTAGCTGCTGGAGGCCAGGTAGCAACATCGCCTGGCCGGAGGGCTGCTGAGAACGTCTCGGAGGTAAGGGGGAGCTGCAAGGGGTTGGTAAGGAGGCTCCTGGTCCTGGGCATGACCTGAAACTGCACCCTGCCAGGAGTGGGTGGTCTGGTGGGGCTCTCAGTGGCGCAGGAGCCCCCAGGAAACGCCAGGCCAGTTACCACCCCGGTGGAAGGCGGGTCGGGGCGCCTTAACCCCTAGCTCCCACCACCGGGTGAGTAACCCTGAGTTGTGGAGAGGCCCAGAGGGCGGCCCCTG
>NW_005841992.1:2488044-2533319 GCF_000455745.1 Alligator sinensis
AGGGGCTAGAGACCCAGCCCGAAGGAGAGAGTACCCTCGACTGGCCCAAGCTGGGGCCAGGACTAGGAGAGTCAAAAGGGCCAGGGGCCCACCGCGAGGGACGCCCAAGAGCCGGGGGCCTGGGGTCCCGACTGGCCTGGAGGTGGGCCAGGGCAAGTGGCCGAAGGTCCCGGGGGAACCACACCCGAGAGGGGAGCATGGCTTCGGGGGGCCTAGGTAGCCCGGATGAAGGCGGAGTGGCCGCCTGATAGGAGAGGATCATAGAGGGGTCCTGTTGGGAAGATTCTGGGGCCCAGTGTGGGGCCGATGATTATGGGAACACCAAGATGCCATCTGCGAGGCTTGGGCTGCGGTATTGGGGAGGTAGGAGCCGCAGGGAGCGCCCCCTGGCATCGGGGCACTACAATGGGCAGCCTCTCGCTTAATTGACATCTGTAATTGAATCAATTAACATAAAAGGCGTGGTGGGTGAGATAGGCGGGCGGTTGCCCAGAGACAGGTGGGCGAGCCGCGGAGATCGGCCCCGAGGAGGCCCCCTGTCACAGTGGGAAATGGAGCAAAGAAACACGAGAGTATGGTGTTAGCTTTGCAGTCAAAAATAAGCTGCTGTTTGCAATAGAATCCCCAAACAAAGGCTCCAAAAGATTAATGGTACTTCAACTCACTACTGCCTCTGGTCCTGTCAGTCTCTTATGTGCATATGCTCCAACTCTCACCACTTCATTTGAATCAAAGGACCACTTCTACGATGACCTTAGTACCTTAATCAATAATATTTCACCTAAGGAAAAAATTCTCCTGCTCAGAGACTTCAACACAAGGGTTGGCACTGAGCATGCTGCCTGTTTGGACACCAGTAGTGTCAGCAAAATGAATGAAAATGGACAACATTTGCTCAAGCTATGTTCATGCAATGAGCTATGTATAACAAAGTCTTTCTTCAATGTGAAACCTCAAAAAAAGTATCTTGGAACCACCCATGATCTGGATGCTGGCATCAACTTGACGTGATTATCACCTACTCACGAGACTTCTATGATGTAATAATTGCATGATACTGTTAGAGTGCTGACTGTAATACTGATCATTCATTGGCATGCACTAAAGCCAAATTGCATCCCAGGAAATTGTACAAGAGCAAGAAACTCTCCTTAATATGAATAAAAGCCACATGACTGAAAGCTGAAGACATGTCATCTCAATTCATTAAATCTCTCTCCAGGGCTCTGTCATATCTTAAGCCATGTAATACTGCTGAGGAGAGATGGGTTCAGCTCAAAGAAGCCATCTATCAAACTGCTTTGGACTCTCGTGGTACCTTGCATCACAGCTTAAATGACTGGTTTGATGAGAACTCATCTGAAATGATATCACTCATAGAAAAGTTCTTCAAAAGATGACTGGACGCATACCTTGCTAGGGTCATCTGACCTCAGCAGTCTTTCCTGCCTTTGAGCAGGGGGGCTGGACCTGATGATCTCGTGAAGTCCTTTCCAGCTCCTAACTTCTATGAATCTATGAAAATAAATGGTCTGCTCTCCTTAAATATAAGTGTGACCCTCTAACTTGCAGGTGCTTTGAGTCTGCTAAAACTGCAGACCCTTGCAGACAGAGTGTACCCTGAGTCTCAGTGTGGTTTCAGATCTGGTAGATCCACGATATATATATTCTCCTCGAGACAGCTACAACAAAAGTGCCGTGAACAAAGGAAATCTGTACACAGCATTTGTCAATCTCACCAAAACTTTTGATCTTGTCAGCAGAGACGGATTGTTCTGAAACCTGAAGAAGATTGGCTGCCCTCTTAAGCCTCTGAGCATCATTAAGTCCTTCCATGTTGATATGCATGGAATGGTGCTGTTTGATGGGTCATGTTTGTCAGAATTTGAAATCAAAAGTGGTATCAAACAGGGCTGTGTCTTCACTCTGATGCTTTTTGGGATTTTCATTGCTGTCCTACTCAAATATGCATTCAGTGGCTGTCCTACTCAAATATGCATTCAGGCCAGATCCAATCGGAAATTCTTTAACCTTGCTCATCTCAAAGTGAAAATAAAAACTTAAGAAGTTCTTATCCATGAAATGCTCTTTGCCAATGACACAGCAATTAGTCATTCAGAAGCAAGACTGTAAAGTCTCATGGATTGCCTTTCTCATGCTCATAATGATTTCGGTCTGACCATTAGCCTAAAGAAGACAGTAATCATGGATCAACAAGTTTACCACCCTCCCAAAGTTAGAATAAATGATGAAAGCCTGGGAGTGATTGAAAAAAATCACTTACTTGGGCTCCACTGTCTCTCAAAATCTTGGCTTGGAAGCTGAAATTAACACTAACATTGGAAAGGCAAGCAACATCATGACTAAACTTCAAAAGAGAGTTTGGAAAAACAGAGTGCTCGCTCTGTTGACAAAGATGTCCATCTACAGAGTTTGTGTACTTAGCTCTCTATTGTAAGGCAGGAAAATGTGGACTGCTTACATCAAAGAAGAAAGAAAACTGAACAGTTCTCATCTTCAAAGTCTCTACCGTATCCTGGGCATAATATGGCATGACAAAATCTCCAACACTGCTATTCTGGAACAGGCCAAGATGCTCAGTATTTTTGTCCTCCTGAGACAGATGCCTCCATTGGTTAGGACATGTGAACCATATGAGCGATGGCCAAATTCCCAAGGGCATACTCTATGGTGAGCTGACCACTGGCAAACATCAACTTGGATGGCCAAACTCCGTTTAGCTGATGTCTTCAAGAAAAATCTTTGTGAGCTGCACATTGATGGACAATGCTGGGAATCAATTACTTCAGACCACTGTGAATGGAAAGTCGCTGTGAAACAGGGCCTACATCGTTTGAGATGGAGGGGGGTCAATGATGAGCTAGAGAAGAGGTGTCAGAGGCAGACAAAACAAAATGGTACTCAGCATGTCAGTGCAAGCTCAACCAAGTTTTTATGTGCAACTTGCCAGTCTACCTGTCATACATTGGACTCCTCAGCCACTCAAGAAGCTGTGGTAGTACCCAGTAATCTGCCAAGAGGGCAATTCCCGTGGTCTCCTGAGACTTCTGGCTGCCAATGAATGATGAATTCCCTGTACTACAGTAATCCCCTCCTTGCCACGTTGGGATTATTGCCTGTACTGAACATGCTGCATAAATTTCTGCTTGAAATTCAGGAAAACAAGAGTGAAAACATTATTGGGGTAAGGAGGACTCTCCAAATAAGGCAGGAGGTAGGAGAGAGAGAGAGGCTGCTAGCCAGCAATTACTGTGAGTTGCAAAGCTGCCACTTCAGTGGTAGATGTGCCTCAGCTCCATATAAAGGACAAGCATCAAAGGGTCATGACAGGTGAAATTTTCTACAGAAAGACAACCTTTCCCTGAGGGAGTGCTAGCAGGGGCAAGACAGTAAGGCAGGCACTTCTGATGAAGGTGCTGCTGCTGTGTACCACCATCAAATACAATTATCAGTGGTGAACAGCAGGGGCCCCATTCGTCTGTATTCTGTGGCAGTTTTTCACTGCCAGCACAGTGGGACAGGACCTTAGTATACATGATAGTAAGGCTGCAAGTTTTTAGGGTTTACCCATTGCTCTACATCACCACTTAATGACCTCACAGATTGATACCAGGTGGAGGGTGATAATGATATCAGGAAACCCTAAATAAATATACTGTTGCACCATCTCTTGTATCCTTGAAATGCCTAATGAAAATGTTCTGCTGGGAGGCTGTGCTATATCAGACTGTATGTAAGTGATAGCATAAGACTCTCATTTATTGTATGACGATTGCAAAACTCTTGGATTTAATCCCTAAGAAGCTCATTATATTGACCACCCTTTCCTGAGCTCAGGTCTGTCCAAACACAGCACTTGTGGTTTACGATTAGGTGATGTTCAGGAGACTCAGCATACAAGTTGGTCACAAAATTAGTATAGAGTATCTGAGTCACAGTCAGATTTAAGTTAATTTCCCAGACTTTGTTGCTTGCTTTTTAGAGAAGAATATGTCTAATTTTCTCTCTTGTTGCAGACACATCAGTTCTGATCTCACATTTCATGTAAAAGCACCAGCACAGGAAAACAGTAGATATGTTTAAGATGAAGAACAACTCCTCTCAAAACTGGTTTAGTTGCATGTATTTTCTTCCCCATAACCCATGTAGAAACATGGGGATAGAAAGGCCATTCAGGCCATCAAGTCCAGTCCCCTATATTTATGGCCAACCATTTATCCAGAGAGTTGTAAAAACTGGGCCCCTCAATCCCCCCTCACACCTCAGCCACAAAGCACCTTATGAAAACAAAAGCAAAATCATTCTACAGTATGTCATAGGTAAAAGCAGGGGAGCCACAGGCACTTCCTAGGTCTTGCCACTGCAGTGGCAGCAAAGTTATTAAGGTTATTGTCAGCTAATTCTAGGAAGAGAACTATGTCCCACACTGGAGAGTAAGCCACCCCCACCCTTTCTTCTCCCCCTTCATCTACCCCACTTTCAAGTCCTTTCTAGTCTGACCTGGGAGAGAAACTCATTCTTGCTCCCAAATCTAGTGATCAGTTTGACTCTGAAGTGGAAAAGCAAGATTCTCTAGAGAGGTGCTTGAGAGGTTTCAAAGTACTGTCAAGTAGGCCTGTGTGAAGCAGCTAGTATTCACTTCTGATTTGGATTTGGCCGATTCAGGGGACAGCAATTCAATTTGATGATTCAAATCGTTGTCCTGAATTGACTTGGCCAAATCTCATTCGGAGATTCAGCCACCACTGAACGGAGTGAATCTCCAAATTGAACGGGCCCCATCCCCGGCCCGCTCTCCCTGCCCCGTCAATGGATTTCCCGCCCAGCCCCAGCCTCCTGCCTCATTTAAAAAAAAAAAAAGAAAAAAAAAAAAGCCTGGAACTCACTGGCTACTACCAGGCAGGGGGGGTGAGGGGGGGTGATCTCCACCGCCCCCCACTGGCCCACGCTGCATGGGGGACTCTGTTACATGCCTCCATCCCTTGCTCACTCTCCCAGCCCTAGCATCCTGGCTCTTAAAAAAAAAAAAAAGAAAAAAAAAAAAGCCCCCACTCACCAGCTGCTGCCAGGTTGGGGACGGGGCAATCCCCACTGCCCCGTGCTGCATGGGGGGGTTCTGCCATGAGTCCCCAGAAGCCCTGATGGCTGCTGCAGCAGCCCGTAACTATGGGGCTTTTTTGTTTGTTTGTTTTAAGAGCCTGGGGCTTTGTTTGAAGAGCCTGGAGCTGGGGCCGGGGGCGGCAGCCGTGGCGGGGCTGGGAGAGTGGGTGGGGGATGGGGGTGTGGGGCAGTGGGGGACAGCTCCTCCTAATTATCTGCATACCCCTCTGTGCATCATGGGAATGCTCCATAAAGCACAACATTTTCTATGCATTTGTTGATTGATGCAACGCATAAGAGTCCATATAATATCACTAGAGAGTTTCCTGTTTACTTGTGATTATAAACCTCTTTCAGCTAAAAGGGATCCATATATAAGCTGTAGCATGTGGGGACATTACTGACATAGATGCAACTCTTCAGAACACATGGTCCATCACATGGCTTATGTTCACCCGGAGTCATTATTATTTTATGACATAAAACATATGAGGTATTCTTAATTCATATAACTCAGTACAAACTATGAGTGTAGCAGACTTCAGATATTCTTCATTTTCCCAACAAAGTTCCCTTATGTATGAAAAGACATACAAATAGAAGCTGCTTATATAAAATGAAAGGAGACTTACTTTTTGACATATTATATTTCTCAGTAAAGTGAAAGGCATGTCACGCCTTGCTTTCTCAACTAAGGCATGTCAGTTAATCTGTGGCATGTAGCAACCAAACAAACAGCTTGTTATATGCCTATCACTTCACTGTGAGGCATTCCCCATAACATCACTACCCTGACTGCAAACTATTAGAAGGCCTATTCACCAGGAATGTAATATTTTGTGCCCATCTATAACCCGTGACCATTAGAGATGAAAGGGGGAAATGAGAAGTATAGACAGATATACATATTTCCAAACACAAATACTTAATTAGGATAAGTAAGGGTGTAAATTAAAATGTATTT
The DNA here is from genome assembly GCF_000455745.1 of Alligator sinensis. NCBI lineage: Eukaryota > Metazoa > Chordata > Crocodylia > Alligatoridae > Alligator > Alligator sinensis. Next base: position 2,494,130 of record NW_005841992.1, read on the forward strand.
ATACAAATTCTAGACCATTGGAACTATTAAAGATGAAAAGATCTCATTATCTGTTTCTCTCTGCTGCTCAAAAACTCTGGAAGCCAAGGAGTTATTATGGAAGCACTTAAAGGAGTCCAGGCTGGAGCTCATTAGTTGAGGTTCCAATAGATTCCTCTGGCTCTTAGTCTCAGCTGCTCTGTTTTTTTCTTTGGGGTCAGATTTGCAGAACTGCTCAGCAGAGTTGCCAAATGAAAGGCCAAGAATTCTGAAAAACAGCCAACCAAAATGCAGATCCCTTGTAACAGTGATCAAAGAAACGTCTCATTCTAGTACCTGCCAGGGTTAGACACCTCAACAGGCAGCAGTTTGTGGGGCATGCCCTCATTCTACCTCCTCCAAACCAGCTTGAAGAGTAGAAGGAAAATGTGCACTTAAAACACTATGCTTTCTGGCAGCTGAACCCTTCCTGGATCCCGCACTGGCCAGCACAGAACTGTGATACTTCCAGTGCAGGTCAGGACCTGTTCCTTTAGCTAGGCTGTCAGAACTTCCTCCAGTAACCAGTTCCTAGAAGCTCTTGGAGGCCAATTTATTCACTCCTTTTGAAGGCTATGAAGCCCTATTAATGAGTTAAAAATGTATCAAGCTCTTGATCTCATCAATGGGTTGCATTCATTGAATGTGACTAAAACAGATGAGGAAGAGCTTGAGGACATTTTTAATGGCATAGGGAAGCTGTCAATATAGTACAGAGTTATTGTAAAAAAAATTACTTTCCCATGCTTCATGCCCCTAGGAAAGTTCCTTCCATACTAAAACAGAGGCTGAAGGAAAAGCTGAGCAGAAGAATTAATGGGGTGGCTAAGCTCATTGGGCACTGCAGGAAAAAATATGGTACCTTTTCGTAATATTTTGACTGGAGTTGTTCTTCTTTGAGCCAGTACTTAATGAGTCAAAAATTAAATAAATCTATGAAAAAGGAACATTTTCCATTACCTATATAGGGAGGAATCTTTGAAGAGATGGCTAAAGCTATTAAATATTTTTCTAGGGTGTGGGAGCCAAGTTGCACCTGCAGCTGGAACTAAGAGCCCTTGACATCTTCCCAAACATGGTCAAAATCAGGGAGCATGGTACACAGGAGCCTGGGGGGAAGCTTTGATACCACAGCAATTGAGACCCGGGACCTGGATTTTGAGCCTGTGCCCTCCACCCCAAAGGAGCCCCTTCCCCCCTGCTGGTCCTTGACCCTACAGAGAGCAGCCAAGCTTGCAGGCCCTGGGACACTGTTCCCCACTTTGCTGCCATGGGTATTCCAAACCCACTTCTCTGACACCTTGCTACCTCCCTTCCAGATCCACAAAGTGCCCAACCCCACCACCACAACCACAATCCCCAGAACCCATGGCTAGCCCTCTCCCAACTTCTGCTGATGAGTCAGGCACCAACTGAGGACACCATGCAGCCTGGGAAGGTACGGTTCAGCCCTGCTACATACAGCCATGATGGGGACCCAGGTACTGGGGGAAATGCAGAGCCCCTCAAAGGAAGTTGGGTAGGAAGAGGGAGTGGGGGGACTTGCAGCTGCTACAGGCCATCCCCATGGTCAGAGCCCTCTCTTAGGCCATTGTGACTGAGAAGCCCAGAAAGGGGCCGGGGGGTGGGGTGGGGAGGGGCATTCAGGGATAAGGGTGTGAGGGGAGGGTGAATTGCCCTGCCTGACCACACAAAGCATAGGCCCCCAAGCCACTATCTGCTTGAGAGGTTTCTGGGATTTCTGTCTTTCAGCACTGGGCAGACCAGTCTTCCCACCCCTTTTCCACCTCCCTCTCCCTCCCATTCTGGACCACAGCTGAGGCACTGATCTCTTCCCCACCCCACTCCTGCTCCCCCCACCCTCCCTTGGGCAGTTGGCAGCCCATCTCCCTTTCTATGGAACATAAATCTGTTTTATTCACACCTCCCTGCTCTATATCTCCTGGCCATGATCAGCTCCTCCCAGAGCAGTGGTGCTGAAGCAGCTTCCCTTCCCCCTTGCTCACTAAAAGGCACTGAAAGAGTTTATTAAGCTATGCAAACAAAGTTTAAAAAACAGGTACAAGAGCTGGCATTTGGCACCCTGCCCTAGTTGGCAGTGCCACAGACCCAGGTGGCAGAGAGGACACCAAGAAAGGAGATAACACACAGCTATCTGTGAGAACCACTGGAGTAGCAGTACATCAGGAATGAGAAAAATTCCCCCTTGCCAAACAACTCCTCTCCCAGGTAGGAGTCCCACATGGGAACTGTTAGCTAATCTGGTCCCACTGCCAGGGTGACTCTCAAGTTGTACACCTGGAAAGGCTTGCAAATGGCACTCCAGCACTTTCCCCCCACCCATCTGATCCAATCCCTGGAAAAAGTCCATGGGTGCCAGGTGATTTGGAGTCTCATGGCACAGGCTGTCACTGTACTAACCTCTCAAGGCAACCCTTACTCCCCCTTCTGCAGTCCTGACCCCATTCCAGTTCCAGTCAGCCCCCGCAACCCCAGCCCCTGAAAGTAAAACAAATCCCACCTCCAACCCCTACGAAAGTATTCAAAGTAGAAGAATAATGCAGAAAGCCAAAGGCAGTGCAGGGCAGGGCTCTTCTTAGGTAGTTGGGGTCTGGGGAAACCTCCCCCGGAGTCAGGTCATGGGTTGAGCATAGTGTCAATAGCTGTGGTGATTTCAAACTAGTCCAGGGGTGTCATTTCATTCCAGTGGAGCCACATGTAGTACATAAATGGTAACCCAGGTGCACATTGAACAGCAACCCGGGCTTTCCCAGTGCACTGTCAAACCAGATAGCCCCCCTACAGCTCTCAAGCATTTCCTAGGGGACCATGTCTTGCAGCAGGAGCACAGCATATTGGTGTACAGAAGCACTGGTAGCAACACCGCCTTCATGAGTGCTACGTGCCCCCCCTGTGGAGAGATGGTGCTCATGCCACAGATCTAACCTCTACTTAAACTTGGCCTCCTTTTTCTCCCAGGCCATCTTTCTGCTCAGCTTGGGGTCAAACTCCACCCCGAGGATCTTGACTCCCTCACAGGGAACCAAGACCTCCAGGGACTCCAGGTCCCTGAGCTCACCCACAGCCAGGCAGGTGCTCTTGCTCATATTGAGCTTAGCCCCTGCTGCTGCTATGTAGACCTCTGTGTGCCACAGGGCTCTTTCTACTGAACACTTATTCTAGCACAGGATATTTAGGTTGTCCATGTAGGCCAGGACCCTGGTCTCTTCCTTTGGGGGTCAGAATAGATGGCCCACTGAGGTTCCTTCTGACCTTAGAATCTATGAATCCTAGAATCTATGAATCTTCCGTGCTTCCGCCAGGGATCTGGACTCTGCTCATCCCAGGGTTTTGCCTGATGTGCTGGGTCAGGGGTTCAATGGTGCAGATAAACAGGATCAGGGAGAGCGGGCAGCCCTGATGAACCCCCAACTCTATTGCTCTCTGCTTGCTCAAGAACCCATTGACCACCACCTCACTGCTCACGTCCGTGTACAGAGTCCTTATCCAGGCAGCGATGGTCAACGGGTGCAATGAGGTGCTGGTCAATGGGCCCATTCGCCTCAGCATCTCAAAGGGAAAATGGTGTGATACTCTGTTGTAGACCTTTTCCAAGTCCAGGTTTAGCACAGCAGCCTTCTGCCCTCTGTCCCATTCCAGCTGGAGTGTGTTCCCCATATGCAGCAGGGCCCCATGGATCCAATATCCTGGCACCACACACAATTGGTTCTCATGGATGGATTTAAATTACACTGCACTGGTTTTACCCCCACAGAATCCAGAGAGCCATGTGTGTCTCTTTCTGGGGATCCAGAGGGGAGAAGATGGCAAGGAAGACCCTGTACAAGAAGAAACAGATCAGGGTACACAAGCCAGATCTGCAAGCTGGCGACCAGTGCAGAGATAAAAACAGTCTGTTTTGTCAGGTACTTTGCAGGTCACATCCTGAGATGGTGGGGGCTGTATGCACCAACCAATGGGAGACTGTGGACCATGGAACACCCCTGGTTCTACAAAGTCCTAAATGAGTTCTGGAGTGAGTATGGGTTACAGAATGAAAGCCCGGTGACTATGTCCAACCACAGGAAGATACAGAAGGTGGTCCAAACCGGAGACAGGCTATCAACTGTGGAACTGCTCCCCAGTGATGACTGCCCGGCCATCTGGGAGTAGATCTTCCACAAGGACCTATGAAAGGACCACAGAGACTTGAACTGGCAAAGAGCTCACTGCGCACTGCCAGTGAGGGGGTGGAGACACAGAGAGGGGCAAGGGACTCGACCCAGCTGCCCCAGGGAAATCTGCCAAGGCACAAGAGAGACCATCAATTACCTGTTATGACTCTGTCCATACACCAAGGGGGTGTGGAAAAAGGTAAACCGGCTCCACAAAGAGCTGACAGGGGTCAGGCTGATGATGAGGGAGGCAGCACTGTATGGACACCTGACTAAACATCAGGGGGCCCCAACAACTTGCTTCAACCAGTCCGTGTCCTGCATCAGAAGCACCCTGTGGAAGTGCAGGAACCTCCTGATGTACAGACACACAGAACTCAAGGAAACAGACTGTGTTAAAATGTTGCTGTGTGAACTCCAGCCCTACTACCAGAAATCAGTGGGAGACGATAGAGAAGCTGTAGCCACCTGGCAAAGGGTCACTTGGCACAGCCTGTTCAAAGACCCCCCTAGAAGGGGAGTGGACAGGGATAACAGAGAGGACAGTGACACAACTGGACCTGGAGACAGCGATGATGACAGCAGCAGTGGAAGCAACAGTGACAGCGACAATGACAGTGAATGAACTGAGAATGTAAACCCCCAAATTGTGGCTAAGACTAAAAGACTGTGATTGAGTTAGGGAAAGGACTGTGGACGGGTGCACAGGAGCATGGGTCCATGAGTACGTTTATTGTAATGGGCACATGGGTTTTAAATGTCGTGTAAGGCGTGCGAAGAAAAGCTTTTGCTTGATACTATATATATTAACAATATATATATAGAGAGAAATATATTAAAAAAAAAAAAGAGCACAGCATGTTGGCTGGTGTTCCCTTGGGAGTAATGGCAAAGCTTATCCTTCCAGGCCCAGGCAACTCTCACTAGAGAAATGCTGGAAGTGAAGTACTGCTCCTGCACAGACAGCACTGAAACACCTCTCCTATAAGAGAAGGACAGGGGTAGGAACAGTGGAAGAGGTGTGCAGGCACAGTCAACTCTCTCTCACCAGGGAAATGTTGGGAGTGAGGTACCCCATTAGCACCTCTCCAGGTATGGTCCAAATCCCTGCAAGATCCTGGGTCCCTGAACCCTTTGAAGGAGTGGAGCAGGTGCCCATTACAGTGCCCGGAGAGGAACCTAGGCTCTCCCTCCCCAGCAGCCCACCCCAGCACCACTGAATAGCCTGCTGCTCTCCCGCAGCACAGCCAAGATCCCAGTCTCCACTGTGCCAGGTGGAGGGCAGTGGCATGGCTCCTCACCTCAGGTGAGGAAAGGGTCCAGACAGGGGACTCACCATAGTTACCTTCCTATCTCCACACGAGCGCCCAGATAACTTCTGGGAGGGTCTCAAATGCCTGCCCTCATACTTACTTTTATCAGTAAAAGTTGCAACCTCACACAAAGACACTGTGTCTCTCCTGTCTAACTGCAGAGACACCACCTGTGTGAGGGAGGACAGCACAGCGAGGGTGTGATGTCAACTCAAGACCAGGGGACCACACAGCTGCAGAGTACATGAGGAATGTCTGTAGGAGGCATCAAAGAAGCAAGAAGGAGATGCTGCAGGCCTTGGACACTCTCTCCGAACTCCAGGCACACAGACCCGACTCCTGGCATCAGGAGCTGTGGGACTGGTATGAGAGACTCCAGATATAGATGAGAAATATGTTCAGGATGAGGGATGCCTACACCTGGGCTTCTGAGGCACAAGAATGGGGGGTCAAGATGGCCATCTGCTGTTTCAAGGAGATAATCTGAACCTCCATGGAGCTAGCAGAATTGAAGTTCCAGGAGAGGGAATTTATGGACAGGATCCTGAATGATTTTGTATTCACCTATGACACCCCTGACTGACAGCAGTGCTGCCTCTCACAGAAAGCCTGTAGCTCTAGGCTGCTACCCAGCCCTCCACAGCATGCTGTGCCCTGCCCCAGGGCCTCTGCCTGGGGGTGACAAGAATGAGGGTTCCATGGGAGGAACCCATGATTGCTGGCTGGGTAGGGGGAATGCCCTGACTGGGAGCAACCAGAGTGGGAGGGGGATCCGAGACAGGAGTACTATGGGTGACTCATGATCCAGGGAAGCAAAGAGGCCACAGGTGGAGCCTGCTCTGGTGGGCAGCAGTGGGCCAAGGAAGCAGGACCGGGGTGCCTGGGCCCCAGTGCCAGGGCCATCAGGGACACTACCTTGCCCCCTCCCCAAAGCTGATCCACTCCCCTCCAGCCCTGGCGGTCACCCTGTATATGCAGGCCCCCCAAACAGTTCCAGGATAGTCCCAAAGGGCCACAGGAGCACTCATAACCAGGAGGAGAGTGCAGCCCAGCAGCCTGTGGAGCCAGGCTGTCACTGGATCTGTGTCTGGCAACAGAGCCTGCTGTTCCTAACTTGTCCACCCACCAGGCAGGGGCCCAGGGTTGAGCTCTTCCACTCTTCACAGACCCCCTCCTGGTCTAGGTCCCATTGCAGGGAAGTGGTGCAGCTTTGGCAGGGATAGGCAGCCCTCAGGCTTAGTTCTGCTGCATGACATGAGCCGTAGGTGTGTCTCTTCTGCCCAAGCTTTCTGAAAGACCTCCTCCCTGGTTTCACAGATGTTGTGGAGGACACCTGTGACAATGATGAGTCACATCAAGTTCTCTTTGTCCACCTCATGATGCACACTGAAAGCCCACCAGTGTGTTTTGAGGTGGCCAAAGGTGCACTGCATTGTTATGTGGCAACTGCTCAGGCAGTAGTTGGAGTGCTCCTTCTGGTGGCCCAGCTTCTCCCCATAGGGCTTCATCAGCCAGAGCAGGAGGGGTAAGCTGAGTCCCCAATGTTGAAGGGATGGACAACAACATCTGATGACAAAATCAGAGACCCCAGGAGCATAGTGCCCACTCTCCATAAGCCTGAGGAGCAGAAAGTTACAGAAGACATGGGCATAATGAATGCTGGCCACCCAGCTGGTGAAGATGTGGGTGAAGTGGCCCTGGTGGTCAACATCCTGCAAGACAATGAAGAAGTAGCTCTTGAAGTTGATGAATGCCTGGGCAACCTGGGCTGGGCAGAGGATGGGGATGTGGGTGCTGTCCATGGGCCCCATGCAGTTGGGGAAGCCCAGGAAGCTGAAGATGGTGACTACCTTCTGAGGGTTAATGAAGCATTTGACCAGGACTTCCTGAATAATCAGAGATACTTCCTGGAAAACCTCTTCAGCCCTAGTCTTGCCTATGCTGAATTGGTTAGCAACGTAGTAATGACTGCTGGGGGGGACCAGCTTCATGACAGTGATGGCCACCTGCATCTCCAAAGTGAGGGGTGGCCACATGCTGATGTCTTGGTGCACAATGTAGGGGGCCAGCTGGGTGCAATGTCTATGAAGGTGGCCAGTGCACGGGGACGCTCTGGACCCACTGTTTATCATCCCAAGTGTCCAGGATGATCCACTCCCACCAGTTGCTGCTGGTGAGTGGGCCCAAGAGACAATCGTCTAGAGGTAGTGCCAGAGCACCCTGGAGTCCTGGGTGGCCTTGTCTTTATCAGCCATGTGAAAGTCGTGGCCTTGTCCAGAATGCTTGGTGAGTCAAGCGTGTGGTAGGTGGCTCCACACAGGATGTCTGACTGTTGGCTCAGGGGCACGAAGCCATGTCCCATGGTGACTAGCTGCCAGCTCATGTCTCGGTGGGCGTACATGATGTCCTGCAGCTCCTGGGTCTCTCTGCTTGGGTGCGGGTGGTGGGTTGCCATGGCAGGGTGCAGGCAGACTGGGACACAGAGGCACATGCAATTCATGACAGAGGGTGCTCGCTTTGGGGCTCTTTTGGAAGACTAGCCTTGGTGCAGGGGAGGGTCTATGGTGACATGGCAGGGAGTTGGGGTTCCATACCCAGCAGCCAATCAGGAGTGCTCAGCTGTGCTCAGCTGGGACAGCCCATGGGGCATGCTGGGAGGTGTGCAGGAGCACTGCCAACCTGCAGATCTCAGCCATTGCAGGCATCCTGTATGCCCCCACCAAAGGGCAAACATACTGTTTGCTATTGATCTAACTTGGGTCACTTACAGAAAACCACATAACTTAGATTGATTCCTCTTCAGGCGTTTTGAACATCTGTTCTTAGGCTATGGGAGGCCAATGTTAGCTGAAACTGACCGTAAACCACTTAATGACATTGCCAAAGGAGCCTGACAAACACCCCTACCACAAAGAATACAGCAATTATTTCTTCAGCTACAAATATATGACTTGCTAATTATATGCAAACCTGGGAAATATTTGGTGGTTGCAGACACCCTGTCTAGACCAGTTGACAGAAAGAGGCTGCTTTCCCAGCTGTTGTCCAGCATGTGGATAAACTAGGAGTCAGATTTTGTTCCACTTGTTAGGCATCTAAGTGGACTTGGGCTCCTCAGTGTGATTCCATTCTGTTCAGTTCCCTGAAAATCCATTAATTAATTTTCTTTTATAGTATGAATACATCTTACTCTAATGATTGATTTGGAAAAAAAGCAGTGAGGAGGAGGACCCAGCCTCATTTTTTATTAACTGTTTTTTTCATGGTCTCAATCAGGGTGGAATACAGTCATGGTTAGGCAGCTAGGTCCACTTACATACAAAACAGAATTTGGTGACCAGTCCAATGATGATTTACCTACTTCCAGTATAGTTAGACTCCCTGATCTCCTTCCTAACAGCAAAACTTCCCTTCCTTGATCACAGTGGCTGCTTGTACATGCCACAAGGGCTTAATTCAGTTTTGTTCTCCCTAAATTGAAACAGTGGGTTTTTAAAAATACCACCTCAATTTAAGGAGAATTAAACCGAACTAAACCCCCATGGTGTATACACAAGAGTGGGTCCTGATCTTTACCTGCTTCTCTGGAGGCAGAGTGGGGAGAGCAAACTGCCGGCAAGCCGAAAAGTCCCTGAGGTAGGGGGAGGCCGATGCTTCCCTCTGTGGTGGTGGTGGTACCCCCCAGGTGGCACCTGCCCACTGGCACTCAGCCCAGGTGGTCCCAGGAGGCACCACAGCCATGGAGGGAAGCACCAGCCCCCCTGCAGCTGTGGAGGGAAGTACTAAGCCTCTGCACAGCTCTGGCAGGCAGGCAGGCTCAGGGTAGGAAAAAAAACGATCAGGCTCACTGCTTTATTTTTCCTTTTCAGTGGAGCCAGTGTGCATGAGCTGCTGTGAGGCTACCTGCATGAGCTTCCTGCACAGCCCCTGAGCTGCACGGGGCCCAGTGCTTTCCTCCACAGCTGTTGCACTTTGTTAGGTAGCAAACTAAAACACCTTGGAGGTGTTTTATTTTGCTACGTACCAAAGTCATTTAAAGCACTATATGCCACCGACAGTGTCAACAACAGTGCCGTTAAAGCGCAATATGCCTCCGACAGTGTAAACAGCAACGCCATTAAAGTAGTGCAAAAGGCCAATTTTGTGGTGTGTACAAGGGCCCATGTCTCCTGCCAACAGGCAAAACTTGTCTCAGCATGCAACTAGCCACCTGCCATTACAGTCTTGAAGGTCATTAATACAGTCATTTCCACAAGAGGTGGAGCCACAGAAATAATTTATTTTTGTTCCTTTCTTTTCCTTGACTTAAAATAAAGTTCAGCCATATTATATTCTGGTTATTTCTGTGTCATGGTTTTGTAGTTAGGGGCTAGAAGAGATCTTACAAGATCATCGGGTCCAGTCCTCCTGCAGTTGGGCCGGAAAGACTGTTTGATCCCTTCTTACGTTTTCTTACAGTGCCTTCTTATATACTAACAGTCTTTCAAATCTGCTTTGATCCTATGCTTGAAATTAGAAAAAGCAGGATATCTGCATTTACAATTTACACTAGAGAAGGCTATATTTTTAAAAAGACATATGTGCATAAAAATGGCCACATGAAAACTGGGCAATTTCTCTCAGACAATTTTCAGTTTCCCTGTATTTTATCTGCAACTGCACATAAAGCTAACTAGTTTACTTCATTATTGTGTTTTTTCATGCTCAGCCTAACTAGGAGCACATCATCGTTGCCAAAAAACATCATCCCAAAAAGGTAACACATATTGAGCTGGAAGGTAGTGAGGTATATTGTGAGATTTCCCTCCAAATAAATGTGAAGCCATCCCCTGGCTTCCTGCAGACATTACACAGACATCTTGCATAGCACATTACATTTCTCTCTGTGTTAGTTAGTCACAGGGTTCATTTGCACATGAGCTGCAACATGCCAACACTTTTCCAAAACATTGGCTGAAGGTGGTGGTTCTAGCTCACTGGAGTTCTAATTCTCTTAACCTCTAGAGGCTCCTGGAAGAGAACCAAACACACACAAGCTGTGATTACTACATGTGTTCAAGCTGCAAATAAGAGACAGACAGGCTGGACACATGCTGTAATAACTCCCATTCAAGAGGAGAATATCATTGTCATGGTCCTTTGCCACATGCTTGAGATCGTTCTTAAGGAATAATAAGTTTTGTCGTCATTATTTATGGAGTGCACCAGAAGTATTTTCTGGAGCGTAATTGAAAGGGTCAGTCAGGGTGGTGCTGGCTTTTCAGAAATGTTATTAAGAAGAATTCCTCCTGTTTTGCCTCCTGATTCTGACAAATGACACCCCTTCCACATGGTAAGTCTTCGGTGTCATATTAGTGCTGAACATTTGAAGGGGTGGGGGGAGGAAAGCCTGTCTCTGGCACAATTACTCAGATTGGTCTGAAAACTAGAACAGGTTTTTCAAAGCCCTGCACATTGCTAATGAGAGAAAATCATCTGCACATACAATGTGAAAGATGTACCTACTGCCTGCACCATTCCCAAATGTCTACTATTTATTATAGTAGCATATCAAAGGCCTAAACAACATCAGGGGCCCTTTATGTTGGGGACATGTGTAGATTGTCCCTGCCCTCAAGAACTTGAAATCTAAATAAAGATGACAAACAAATGCCAGGAGAAAAACAAGGCTATTAGCTATGCTTTGTAAATGGAGATCTGAAGAATAAGAAGATCAAGGGCAAACCTAGATGGGTCCCTTTGGGCATGACTGTAAGTCACAAAGCAGGACTCTGCAGAGATACCCCAAGCTAGGTGTGTAGAAATGGAAGCTGTACCTCATGTTAGCATGACACTATAGCATTACCAATAACCCCAACTTCACAGTAGAGCTAATTAGTGGATGCTGCATCTAGATTAATGTAACTATGTGGTTTGAGGTTCTGGGAAAGCATATGCTATTGTAGTTTGGGGTATCTCCTCACAGTGCTGCCTTGCACAATGTGAACAAAACCTAAGGGGCCTCCAGCTTAGGATATATATGTGCAAACAAGTTGTCAAGGCTAAAATAGGGCAACACTTGGCAGTACATCAGCTCTTCCTCTGTGGTAACTGCTCATGTACCTGTTCTTATATGTGGAAGCTAACGTCTGGTAGATTAGTCCTCACACAAATAATCTTAAAACCAGGACCAGGACACAGGTCTTCCCATTTCCAATGAAGGACACTAATCATTAGGCCCCATAGATAGGCTTCCTCTTGTTTCTGTTCCTTCTGGCACCATGATCCTTGCTCTCTTGGTTGCACAGTGGCTTAGCTTCTTCAACAGGAGGATGGCTAGCTATTCTACAGTCTGGTGTTCAGACAGTGCTTATATTCCCTCTTCATTCTCAAATTTATCACACCATCTCATGCTTATCACACTTATCACACAATAATCTCCATTACAATGGTGACTTCTTCCAAGTTATTGAGCTGAGTCCACAGCATTGTCTAATGAGAAACCCTATACTAAACATAAAATGGTAATGACATCTGTTCACCAGTTGTTGTTTTTACTTTTGGTGTCTCCTGTCACTTCTGGATGAATTTTGTTGCTTTCTTTGTGATGGTAGGCCTACTCCTCTGAGGGCCTTATAACATGGACACTTAGAGCATGTTTTATTTAGATCGTAGTGAGCATTACCGTGTTGTATTAAAAGTTAGAATGTTTTCTGAGCAGTCATACAGTAATGTTTATTATGATCTCTAACAAAATCTCTACCTCGTGGATTGTTGGTCCCAGCCCCAGCACCACATAAGCACCTATTCAAGATTCCAGTGCAGTACAAGGGATTGGGACCAACAATCACTCGATTGTCAGTCCCAGCCCAGAGATGGAACTGGAGCTAGTTCAAGACCCTGACTTCCCTGTCTGCAGCTCCTAAAAACCATGTTTGTACTGCACAGGAATCAATTTGTGCGGTGCCACACCTAGGCTGTTTGAGACTCCAATGCAGTCCCAGGGCTGGGACTAAAAGTCAGCTAATTTTCATACTGTCTCCATGAATTGTTCAGCCAATAGCAGAACATGAGTTACATGATTATCCAAAAGTATTCCTCAGGAGAAAAGTCCTAACTTTTCAATAATATGATTGCACTTAGCATTTTTTTACTGCTTGAATGCATGGGTACTCATATTATCGGTGCAGCTAACACATCTTAGATGCAACATGTGACATGGCCTCAAGTCAGCATACTACTTCCTTTCATATTGTGCATTAATTTCTACTTCTCTTAGCTGTCCACTGATTGATTTGCCTCACATTATCAATTTGAAAACAAAAATGAACCTAGAAATCTTATTAATGCGAAAACAATAATCTCTACTACAATGGTGACTTCTGCCAAGAGTTACCAGACAATATGAGAAACTTTTTATCTTTTGTAAGGGAGGGAGGGAAAGGAAACAATTATAGGAAATAAATGACAGTGCCTCGAATACGAAAATGTAAGTACTCTTGACCAACACTGATTTTTCAACAATGACCTCTTCATTCTGCATGTATACATATCTTCTTAGTTGAGTGCTTTTAGAGCATCTAGTATTGCACTGTGTGGCAAATAGTTAAGGATAATAAAATACAGCATAATCTCATTTCATTGTGTAGAGCATCTCATATAAACTACTTTCTAAATGTTCTAAAGGTTTAAATAATGGCTGAGCTACAGACTGAAAAATAGCAAAGGGAGAAAAGTCAGCTGGAAAAAAAGAGCACGGAGCAATATTCTTAGATACTGAGATGGAGAGTCAATGAGGCAGAGGGATGCAGGGAGGCTGTTCCAGATGGCAGGAGCCGCAGAACAGAAGGTTGTCACTCCAACAGTAGTGAGATTGTGCTGTGGGAGATAGAGGAGGCTGGTACTGAACAAGAGGAAGGAACGTGTGGGGGTGAGTAGAGTGGGACTGAGTTGTTTGAGGTTTTAAATAAAAGGATGTCACTTTTGAATCTGATTAGGAAATGACATGGGGGCAGGGTGCAAGTAGAATAGTCTAAGGCTGGTGATAAACTGCATTCTAGAATACCACTGCTGTTTGCAGGGGGATATGAATGGAGGTGGAGATTTAGAAACCGCAAAACACAGTTAATTTTGAATGAAATTCAAATGAAGTAGCCTAACAAATCTCACTGAGGCATTAGCTTCCAGAGGTGACAGAGAACTGTTGTAGTAAATTAAATCAACATGAACTGGAAGTTGTGTTTATAACTTGCACAAGAAATTAGTGTCAAATTATATATAGCAGAGTCTAACGTGCTTTAGAGTAACAAGGAAGTATTTTCTTATTCATACAAAGAATGGTCTCAGTATAAGTCTTGGGTATTGACATCAGCTGAGGAAGGGAGCAGAAGGGGCCGTGATGCAGAACTTTCAGACTTTCTTATAAGCCTGACACCTGCTTCCTTGACCAGCTGCCTGGAAAAACACATTTCAGTGTTTTTTTCTAAGATGAGGAAGGAAGTCTATACTACTTCACTTTCCCAGGGGAAATCACTACTGGCAGCGTATCTGTCAACAGCATACTTTAGCACTGTATTATACAAGAAAATGTCATTATGTCAGAAGTCTTCTGGATTAAAAGGAAAGGTCTAACTGTAGGTCTTTTGAAAAACTACAAAGATTAATCCTTCTCCCAAAAGGGAGTTATAATGGAGACTTTGGGAGAGAAAAAAACACATCTAAGCACCTCTTGGAAATATGATAATAAAGAGATTAACATTTTCAGAGCGGGGAAATCAAACATCTTTAAAGACTTATTTACAGCACCTCTGTTTCTTCCTGAAAGAATATCAGCAAGTCATTCAGGAATATGCTGTACCAAATTAAGACTTCAGTCAGCTAAATAACATATTTTAAAGTAAAAAAATTATGGGAAGCATTTGAAATTCTGAAAAACTGGTAGGTTAAGTTAAAAGCCCAACAGCAACAACTTGGGAGAAATCCTAGATTCTTTAAGCATGGAATTTTGCCTGAACAGGGCCTGAAGAATTTGTTCCCATGTTTGTAAATTCTGTAGCAACAGCTGCTGATGCCAGTCAATGTAAAGTCCTTGAGTGTCAGTGTTTCCATTATCAATGTCTGGTTTCAGATATATAGAAACTGACTGTAAACTCAGTTGGGTGTGAAGGGTGAACTTTTATTTAAACTTTTTTTTCTTATTTTAGAACTGACTTCCACCCACCTTCATAAAGGGCACTGCAACATTTTGTGAACAACAGTTAACAAATAGTGAGCAGACAGCAAAAAAGTGTAGGGATTAGGTTTCTTTTTTCAAATGTTTGCTTTTTTTGTGCGCTTTCATCATCACCAACTTCCCAGAATGTCCAGTTGCTGTGCTGGGGTGTCCCAGAACTTTGCAAAACTGGTCAAGGTTAGAAGTATAATAATTCATAGAGCCTTGGATATAGTGTAAGGGCTGAGTTAATCTACACTGAGTTTATGTAAAGAATTTTATTTCCCTTCAAGGCAATATGAATGAACTGCTAAACATTTTACAATAAAGTAAGATATATTTACAATTGTAATAAATACTTAGTGCTTTTTTTTGGTAAATGTTATATGGTGGTGAATTTTCTACAAACTATTTTAATCGTTAAATACCTAACAATCACCATTGTACTTATCTTCAACATACCCCTGAAATAGGGAAGTATAATTATCTCTGTTTTACAGCTGAAGAAGTGGAGCAAAAGAAGCTAAGAAATGCAACAAAGGATACTCAGGAAGATGGAAGCGTAGCATGAACAAACCTGGGCCTTCCAAATCCTATATGTGCGCTTGTGACACAAGAACTATTGCTCTTTATGCCTATTGCCTCTTACATAGCCAGGTCAGATATATTAGGGCAATGGGGTGTGCTGTCTCTATTATGATTGTCAATGGGCTGGAGTTTATTGAGGGGTGGCTTGAAAGAATTATAAAGCTTGCCTCAGGTTTGTGTGAGTTTCATAGATTCATAAATGTTAGGGTTGGAAGGGACCTCAGAAGATCATTGAGTCCGACCTTCTGCCCTGGGCAGGAAAGAGCGCTGGGGTCAGATGACCCCAGCCAGGTGCCTGTCTAGCCCCCTCTTAAAGACCCCAAGATAGGGGAGAGCACCACCTCCCTTGGAAGCCCATTCCAGATTTTGGCCACCCTTACCGTGAAGAAGTTCTTTCTGATGTCTAACCTAAATCTGCTCTCCGCCAGTTTGTGGCCATTGTTCCTAGTGACTCCAAGGGGTGCCCTGGTAAACAGAGCATCCCTTATTCCTTGCTGCCCCTCCTTGATGAATTTGTAGATGGCCACAAGATCCCCTCTCAACCTTCTCTTGCGGAGGCTGAAGAGATCCAGGGTCCTCAGTCTCTCCTCGTAGGGCTTTGCCCACAGGCCCCCAACCATACGAGTGGCCCTCCTCTGAACCTTCCCAAGGTTGTCCACATCCCTCTTGAAGTGTGGTGCCCAAAACTGGATGCAGTACTCCAACTGCAGCCTGACCAGTACCACATAAATGGGAAGAATCACCTCCTTGGACCTGTTTCTCATGCAGGTTAATTTAGAACAGAGTCTGGTTTGAATGTGGTTTGGTTTAGCTTTGAAAGAACCTATTCAGCATTGATAGGGAACTTACTCTAGCTCAGAAAAAAATGTAGATCACTTGAAGAAGCTTAGTTTAGTGAGAAACCTGTGCCAGTTATGGGAGTTTTAGTATAGTCTCGAAGTTCAACCCCACATAAGGCTTATGGTCAGTTTTACTGGGAGCTACGTTATTATGAGATGCCTATAGAGATCTCTGACACTTTAAATTGTTTTGATTTGCATAGAATCACAAAAAACAGTGAAGAAAGTGTAGTTATGCCTTTGACCACTTTTCCTGAATTTTCTTTTTCCTGGACTTGGTGTGTGGTGATTGGCCTTTGTGTGGTTGCTAAATCCATAAAGACTTTTGCATCACCCCTCATTAAATCTTTCTGCTTTGTTCTGCACGTTTTTCTCATTTTCTTTCTACTAAGTCTTGGAGCAGAATGCTATTATTAGATCCTTCTTACAGCAGGGTTTATTCAGAAGTATGTGAGGGCTTTAGTTTTAGAGCATTCTGTTGGGCGTTTCTTCTATATTTCTCAAGGTACTTACTGGAGATGGACTTAAACCACTACATATAGAACAAAAAACATCTTTTCCAACACCCAGAGGCAGTCAGGCCTCCTCCTGATATACTGCTACAAAACTATTTTTGTCTAGTTGCACTTGGTTCCAGAGTGTTCAGAGTAGCTTAAAGAAATTTAGTGAAAATAAAGCAATTTTCACCTCCACCTAACCATGTCGCCCCACCTAAAATTTTTGGAGTAACATTCTCTTTCATACATCTCTCAACAATTGCCTGTTTTCTTTTACCTACACTATATTTTCTCTTTAGCAAGTCTAAAAATGTACAAGTATGCTATTGCTACTTCTCATCTGTACTGATCATTCACCCATGCTATTAACAATTTGATAGTGTGTTGACAATGCAATTAGATAACTTATCTTCCTACACTAATTTTCAACATCTTTCAAGTACATCCTGCCAAATACCAGAACAAACATCTTTAGTTAGATTTAAAAAAAAAGTGGGATAAGTTTAGGACTCATTAGTAGTTGTGCATTCTAATAAAAAAGAGAGTCAGAACACATGCTTCATGAGATAAGCAGATGATTGAAGACATCAGGAAAGAAGGGTATGCAATCCCACACTGTCATATTTACTATAGAAGTAATGAAAAGAAGCTTATGGATGCCTGGAATTTCTTTGCCAATGAAGAGTACCTGGTTATAAGTGGTGTGCCATCTCATACTGCAACTTGGTATGTAATTGGTCGAGACAGGATAAAGATGGGAACAAGTTCAGAGAGCTGTGTCAAGTCTGGTCTTTGCTAATGATGTGGAAAAGGGTGTAACCAGCCTGTTAAGAATATTTGCAAATGATATAGAAGAGATGGGAGTTGAAAACATCAGTCAAGCAGAGAAATTAGATGTGTATGTACTGATTAGAGACAAAGGTAGAAAATGAGATTCATTTTAGAAAAGTAGAAGCTGAAGATGTACGCGAAAAAACATTCAAAAACATGCATACTAATTTGGCAAAATAAGCTGAAGGCAATCTACAGATGCTGAGAGACTGAGAATTAAACACAAATTTGCCAGGTGTTCATGGCATATATTACAGCATCTTTTAATGATAAAAGGAGTGATGATGTTTTGAATTGTATTGTGAAATCCGGATTTCACTGAAATTGATAGCAAAACTTCTAGTGACTTCAGTAGCCATAAAAACAATCGTTTTGAATCATAAATCTTACTGACAGACTGAATATAGAGGTGATTACAGCCATTGGTCTTCTGCCCGATAGCCTCAATGAAATTCAGAAAAAACAAGAAAAATTGTCTTGGGGTTGTAGGTCTGACTTAAGAGGAAAATTATTAGATTTCATTTATCAGTGATGTAGCAGAATGGAACAAATATTTGTAGTGATACAAACTTGTAAGAGGAGAAAAATCATTTAATAGAAACTAAATTAGGAGGCCTGGTATGAAATTAAGAAAGAAACCATTTAGGATGTATATTAGGAAAAACTTTCCAATAATGAATCATTAAGGAGCAGATAAGGGAATTTTCTCCACATGGAACTGAAAGAAACTCCAACCTCCTTGAAGCTACACTAGAAAAAGTACTGCAAGGAATAATTCTCCATCGATGAGGAATGGACCTGTAGCCTCTTTCATTGCTAATCTAAGCCCAGGAGATATTTCCCAAGAGTCTTGCATTCATATATGGAGTTTTTTGTGCATTACTGTAGCAAGGGAAGACTTATCATGAGGAAATATTAATGGACAAATACTTGTGTAAAGGACTAAACACACAGATATTGGCAGAGGAGAGAGATGAGCAACAGGAACTAATATAACTTGGAATAACTTTCTTCTAACTTTCTTCTTTAAGCACATTTAATACTCTTTCTTAGACAATATGTGTTTGTAGTACACATATCACAGCTCCTTAAAAATACACAGCAAAACTGCCTTTCTGGCTCTGAAATGAGCATTAATGAGGTGAGGGTAACTACCAAAACTGTGTGCATGGTACAACCACTGTATATCAGATTCATAACATTCACAGTACTGTTTAACTTTGAGGCACACATCCATGAGGTTGGATGACTTAAAGTAACAGAGTTTATGAAAAGGGGGATGTTTAATGAAAATGTGACCATGAAATACCTAATACTTACATGGTACAATATATCTTCAAAGCACAATATAGAGTAAATTAATTCACATTTCATATAGACTGATACTATATGCATTCTTTCTTTAGTGGTTGCCTCTCAAATGATCTGCTTTGATGCAATTTCATTTATTTGGGCAGATGGAAAGTCCCTTAGAATACTCTGAAGTCCCCATACTTCTCTGAGCAACTGTGCCTACAGGGTTTCTAACTTGGTTATATAAATACCTTGTAGGGAGAAGGGAATTAGCAAGCAGTGTAGGAGACAGCTAGAAGGGAGTGCACTATTAGGTAGGGCTACCATCTAGAATGATGGTATAATCATAGTGGGGCTTTGCCATTTGTCCCGACTATCAGGGGGACGCTATTAGGCAGTGTCAGACAGACCAGCACTGTCAAGCAGACTCGAGAGAAAATCTCTAACACCCCATTGAGCAAAGTCAGCAAGTATCATGGTCTTCATGGGAAGAATTTGGCCTTCACTTCAAACAGGCTTATATTTTTGCAAAATTAGGAGGCAGGAGAAGGACGGGAGGAACAGAGATTGAATGTAACTTTTGCATGCACTTGCAAGTTATTTTATAAGAATGTTTTGGATGTAATAAATGAAAGAAGCTTCTGCCTTAAGATAGGGATCTGGAATGCATACTTTCAGTATAGTCAAATTATCTTTTGCATTTCACAATCTATGTGGCCTAAATTCAAGTCTCAAATATATTGGTACAAATTCAAATGACTTTCACTGAAGCCAGTTGAGAATACAGCTTTGTTCTTGCAGCTCTGTGCATTGTATAGTATACATGTGGTTATCTTTGCCTTTTTAAAACATTGCTTCTGAAAGACAATGTGCATGTCCAGAAGGTACTGCAGTAAAAGGCACCACCACTTTTATCACTTCATATTTTTAAAAGAAGTCCAGTTCATCAGTGGATCCAACTACATTACAGATTCCACAATGCAAAAAGTTGCCTTCCTATTTTTTCAGTGGCCATGTTTGAAACTCCTTTGAAGCTTCATTTTAGTTTTCAACCATATTCTTGGAGGGAAGTGGAAGGGAAAAAGAATTAAAGGGATTAAAACGTCACCCTGTTGCTTTGTTGATCATCAGTTAGAGCAAGAATACTTATATTAGTAAACCTTAAGGATGCCAAAGCATGCACTAATGAGATTATCATGTTTTTGTTGTCTTCTATAGCATGGGGTGTTATCTACTTCCTAGGATCATCTTATCATGTTTTATTCAGCACAGTGTTGGCTTCTTTGTATGCCATCCTCTTTTTCTGTAGCCCACTGTAGGTTGCTTTTTCACCTGGTTCCTTATGACTGTCTGGTGCAAGAGGGGCTGGAGTAAGCATTCTTTGGACTAGACTTGATGGTTTAGAAGGTCCCTTCCAGACCTGCTTTCTTACATTAGTGAAACTATGGGGTGCTATGTTTGTATTACAAATACCGTGGTATTTCCCTAAAGGTTGGAAAGCTTAAGATTTAGAAGAATTATTTTAATTTTAATGTATTTTTTTAACACAGACAAGTTTAAAATTAAAGAGAAATTTGAAGTGTCAAAATGTGAGGTTAGCTCAACTCAACTCAACTCTTACAGCTTTACAAGGAATAATTTGAAAGGGTACTATTAAGGTACTTTCCATTTACAATCTATCCATCTTTACCTATTGAGTTTTGGCAAAGAATACCCTAATACTAAATTCTTTTTCTCACATAATTTTACACATGAATGGATAGGGCTGGATCACAATATTTTTAAGCAGGGCTTTCATATTGAACCTTCTCTTTGTATTTTTCTTGGTCTTTTGTTGATCTCTTCCCTTTGGCCTTTTCTCTATTTTATAGCTCTTGTACAGACTTGCATGGAAACAGCATTCCAGCTTTGGAAGCGTCAGTATTTTCATTTCCATCAATGTGCATAAAGGAGGCTTATCTTTCTCTGATATGAGAAGTCTGCCAAAAATATTGTGCCAGGCAGCAAATAAAACCTCATTTTTGGCAGAAAAGTAATAAAATAAACATCCACAAGCTGTGGCTAATACTACTCTGTGGACTGTGCATGTATTGCTGCATACATTTCTCCACTTAGGAAATAAAATCTGATAAGTACTTGAGAGCAGAGACAATGCTAGAAAACAAGACCGAATGTGACTGTAAGGCCAGGATTCAAAGCATGAAAAAGACATAAATAAAAGTACTAAAAATGGAAAAAGTATAAACAGGTCCTTGACAAAAATCCAAAAGGACCGTGAAGGGAAGACAGTATATTCAAAGATGAAGGATTATACGGTTACAAAAAAGACTATGAGAGTTAATCAGTTAGGGCTTGTTCTATTGAGTAGCATCTGTTCGGTCCAGTTTGTGACAGACATAAAGATTGATTTGTGCGCAATCAATCCAAAACTGGGACATAGCCATGCCCATTTATAATTCCTCTGTCATATCCTCCTTATAATACAAGGAGAAATGTACTGTGCTGTGGTTTTTTACGAATGTTTCCTTTTTCCCTTTTCTCATCTTTCATTAATCTCCTAAGAATAAACAAAGCAATCCCATTTTAATTGCAGGTCTGCAAACAATTCCAAGCACTATACCTTGTCAACTATAAGAATTACAGGGCAGCCTGGTCCTTACCACTCCAAGGAACCAGCTCTTTCACAAAATCCTACAGTGAAGAGCTAACACTAAAATGTATTATAGAATGTATGCTTTTTATTGGGATATACAAGTGATAAATGGTAGGTCAAAGTCTATAGTCTGCTGTTATTTCATGCCCAGGAGTTCATGTTTTTACTGTCTTAGCCAATCTGGATGCTTCTAAATATCTTCCAAGAAAATACATAACCTTGGAACAGGGTATGTTCCCAACTTGTCTTGAGATAACTATTAGGTAACCTTCCAATTGAGTATCCAGAGTTTTAAATAAAGTGGGTGACAGGTTCAGGGGCAGCTGCCAGGAATGGTTTTTGTAGACTGAGCTTTCTTTTATTTCTTTTTTTTTTCCAACTAAATTCCACTACCAGGTATGTGAGCCAACCTTCGCAATTTCTCAGTACTGCAGTTCTTCCCTCCTACTTCAGGGGAACAACTGACCTAAGCAAGACTCAAGTCCTTGACTCAAAAAGGAAAGTTTTGTAGCCCTTTTCCTTGGGAAGATAGTGAGAATCAATGCAAATTGATCACAGGAGTTAATTGCTTGTCACTGTTCCTATAAATCACAAGCTATTCACTCTCCCCCTAACAGCCACCCCAGAGCTGGACTTGAGATCTGGCAAAATAAAGGCACTTTTGTTCCTTGATTTTTTGTTTTGTTTTGTTTTTTGTCTTGCTTTTCGGAAAGACTTCAAATTAAATTGTAAGGGGGAGTGTCCCCCACGCTACTGCTAATGGCACAAGGGCCATTGTAGGTACTCTACCAGTTGAATGCCCATAATAATACTAGCTCCTTTGCTAAGCAAGTATTGAGCTCTCTAATAACTTGGAATCATGGAACAAGCAAGAGTCTAAGAACAGAGGGCTAATTCTATAATTACACTGTGGCTTTTGTTGAGATCCTAAAACCGTTTTGATTTTACTTTGTCTGAGCTTTCTACCAGATCTTGTACTATTAGTTTCTGCATGTTTTGAGAATTTACTGCAGGAAAGCTATCCATAGTTTTCCACATAATCTTATGTCTTTATTTTTCTTCTCATATTGCAAATGTTTTCAGTCTTGATTCTCCTTGATCACAGTATCTTCCTGCTCTTTTTCCTTTCACTTTTGATGTCTTTTCTTTATCACTTTTTATGTATTCATTTAGTATTCGCACATTCAGAAAAAGCTGCTTGTACTAAGGGAACTCTCTTTATCTTAATTGTGTTTCCAGGGCACCACAGTTGTGACAGGCAGTGCTATATCTCCTGTAGGCAGTGCCTGACCAACATAAAAGTTTTCATCCTTTGTACTAGCATCTGCCTTTTACAATGTGGATACATTACCTTGTGCCTAACAGGGGTTGAATTTTATATTGAGGATCAACAGTGCATCTCATAATTTATTCTTGCCACCTTTTTAACAGTTCTTCTCTAAATAGTTGACAAGCTGGGAATCCTCCCAGCTGGGGTTACGTTTTTCACATCTACTGGTAGGGTAGTTGGTTGAAACTTCATCTTACCTTTTGAAATTTTATTTTCTAGAATATTGATATTTTTGCATGCCCTACATAACCTGTATGCATGTTTTTGTTTTCCATATCAAAATGATCTCAAGGCTTTCATGGCCCATTTCATCACCAAACTTATGTGCCATGCAAGATTTATAGTTCATTCAGAGATTTCTCTAGAAGTCATTTAATGAAAAACTGCACAGTTTGTATTTTACCTCCCAATCCATGGCAGGAAACCTGTGTATAAATCATAGCTGGTATAATTTGGCATACAAATTAAACAGTGCCTTCTCTGATGATGTCTTACCTGCCTGAACACCAATGCTATGCATACCACATTCCCCTTTTTGGAGAGTAGTGCTTTTCTACCAGGTGGTTTGTTGGTCATCATTACTCTTCCATCTCTCTCTGAGTAGCATAAATAGTCTTTTTCTCCATTTGGATTGTCAAATTTTAAGGCTATTTTAAAAAAATATTAGTGTCTAGATCTTGAACAACATTCCTACACCTGCATTCTGTCTTAATCATAAGTTTTGATTTTGAAACATGCTGGGAGCCCTCTGGTTTATCTGAGGATGATAGAACTCAACATTCCTGAAAATCAGGCCAACCATATTCAAGAAACTGTAGAAACTTTTAAAGGACAGTTAAGCATCCTCTGACAGCCGCTGAAGGTTAAAAACTAAGGGCACCCATACAAGTTCCTGATGCCCGCTCCTATGCAATCTAGTTAGAACATATCAGAGCAGACTCCATCAATCATGCTTCAGCAGCCTCAGTGTCACATGTATTTAGCATCCTCCATGCTTCAAAATGTCTGTGGGGGTGCTTTAACTAAAGCGCATTAAACAAGCTTTAGCTAAAGCATCCCTGTCTCCATTTTGAAGCATGGGATGCTAAATACATGAGATGCTGAAGGTGCTTTAATTAGAGTGTCTCCTGAGAATCACTCTAATTAAGCCTCCCCTATGCCACCCCACCCTGGAGTGCATGTAAAGACGCCCTGTGTAGACTGCTCTAAAATCTTGAATGGATCCTACGTATATTGCTTGTGAAATTTTTTCATTGCTGAAGTTCAACTCAATCCTGAAGATTATCAATAGCTACAAACTCAAGCTGTTACATTGTTAGGGTTTTTCTTTATGTTGTAGTTCTAGTTTTGCTTCGTTTTCTTTCAAATTCTTACCTAATTCTTATCTAACTCTTACCACACCATGCCAAGACTGGCACCAGAACTTGTGCAGCTTCGTACCTCCTTGGCAGGACCCTTATTTTAATACAGCTGATCCACATTTGGCATCTAAGTGATTAAAAGTTGAAAAGTTCCCAGGGAAATTGCAGTGCCTTATAGAATATGTTATTTCATTCAGGGATATATCTATCTATTTATATATACTGAAATTTCCTGTTGCCGGGAAACTCCAGGGAAAAACATTTTAAAAATTCTCAAATGAAACATTTTAACTATTTCTAAATAAATTCCTTTGGGGATTCCAAGCTCTGAGGCTCTTTGTTCACCTGAGGCTCTGAGACTTTTAGGCTTCCTGACTTGGAGCCTGGAGCCTATACCCTGAGTAGAAGAGCCAGACCTGCTGGACTGTAAAACTTCTGGCAGTCTGGGAGCTCTGGGTATTCAACCAAGAGAATAGCTGATAACATTTGTCAAATATTTATGATCCATACAGGTCTTGCAAAAACAGAATGCAAGTCCTCCAACAGATCGGTTTTTATTTACATACTGCACTTTTCAGTGCTTTAATGTTTCATTAAAACAAAGTCTATTTGTTTTTAATGTTACAGAAAATTATTGGTCATTATAAAATTAAACTCATGAGAAGAATTTGTGATAGAGTTCAAAATTATACCCCAGTGAACAGGCAGGATGCCAAAAATGGAAGAGAGATTAGGTTATATGCAGTATCCAGAAAAAAACCCTCGTGGTTTATGTCTGTTTTACTAGAATTAAAATAATGCTGGATTTATGATGATTGTAATGTAGCACATGATATGTTTTTCCTTTTTCAGCATCCCGCCTCTATCACCAAAATGATACGAAAGCAAAACTCCATCAAGTTGTTAGCCTTATGCTTCCTGGAAAAAGAACATACTTGGGGGGAAAATTGTTCTTCAGACACTTTTTACTGTTTAAAAACATTCAGTTAAAGTGAGTTAGTGAAAATGTCATCAGTAAGTAATATGACTCATGCAGTGCTCCATGCCTTGTTCAGTAATTTGATGAATAAAAATATATTAAAACAATCTTCCTTTTGCTCTTGTTTAAATAAAGTTAGGAAAGATCTCAGACAAGGACAAATTTTGATAGTACTTCAACTGCAATTTCATTAGCTGGGGAAAATGAAAACAGTTCTTCAAGGCAAAGCTGGCTACCTATTGAGGTCAAGAAGGACTTTCCCTATTGTATAGTACCAAACAATTGGGTGCAATATATGTGGGTGGGGGTTAAATATCCCCTCTAAGATCATGAACTCACACTGAAGGTAGGAATAGCTCAGTACTAGAACTGTGTAAATGACTGATTTTCCAATTCACTGAGAGGCCCCAAAAATGAAGGAAGAGGGAGAGGAACAATTGGGTGAACCATAAAATCATTTTTAATTCTTTTTTTTTTTTTAGCAAATCCAAAGGTCACAGAAAATAATTTTGGTCCAGGTGGCATGAAGCATTACCAAATACTTAATTTCATGTTTAAGCATCTTAAAACAATAAAAAAAAAGGCTGGAGAAAAATTTGAAGTGAATATTTACTTTGAATATAAAGATAAAAGATTGTGTAATTTAAAACCTGACAAAAAGATTCTCATCTTTTGGGGGTATTTTTTCTTGGGTGTTTTTCATATGAGCAATTCAGCAAAACAGAAATGAATTAATCAAATATACATTCTTCCATTGAAAAGGGGTTTTAGCCAAAAGATTTAGTCCAGTTCTGTTCAGGCCACTGCCGATATATTATGTGTCAGGCATTTTTGAAATTCTGTCCATAATTGTCACAATGGAAATTGCAATGGAATTAACTGGATATGGAGCTTGCGTACAAACCTGTTTGGAAGATGAGTTCTTTGAAAAATTCCTAAGTGTCCTAATTAGTTGGAACCTGGAGGTCAACAGCGAGTGCATGTTACTGCTACTGATGCACTGTCACATCATCTGAGCCATAGCATCTAGACCAAGGGTGGGCAAAATGGCAGATCTGGCCAGTGGTTGGACTCCATTTCCCAGCAGCCCCTGCCTGCATCACTGTAGTCGGTTTCCGTAGAGACCCCAGCAGCACCATCACAGTGTGGGGCCAAGGTTTCCATGAAGACTGGCTCCAGCACTACTGGCGGCTGCACAGCTGGGTGGGGAACTGGTCCACAGCAGGGGCTGAGATCTTGCAGTGGTGACAGCATGGTCTGGAGCTGGGGCAGAGCTGCAATCCACTGCCCACAGGCCCCACCTAGGGCTTGTGGGCAGCAGGTTGCAGGCCTGCTCCAGCTGTTCTAGATGTTACTGTTATTAATTTTTAAATATTCCTAGCATGTTTAACACCATACCACAGACAGATGAAGAATCAGTCCCTGCCTGGAGGGATTCACAATTTAACCAGACCTGGAAAACTCCCATTCCCATTCCCTGGGCTGGGAACCAAGATATGAACAAAGCTATAGGACTGACTCTTGCTTTTAAAACTGAATTTGGAAGCAAACATGACCAGAGGTTGGCTGGAATACTGAGTTATGGCCAGATCCTAATCAACAGCCTAGGCGTCTGCTTTTAGGCGTTGGCCTAAGAAATAGACGTCTTGCCTCAGGCCTGTAATCTAAATCAACCTGGATGGATGCCTAGGTGTCCCATTCAGTCAGTGGGCAGGTTTAAGCTCCCTAAGGGGTGGGGATCCAGAGTAGCTAAGCACTAGGATCAGACAATGATTGCAGGTAGTCTGGAAACAGAGTAGTGTGCAAGGCATCCTTAAGCATGAGATACAGAGGATAGCTACTCAAAACAATGCCCACAGTCTGAAGTCAGTATCAGAAACTCCCTTGAAGGGCACAAGGACATTAACTCTATTCAATAAAATGCTGAACAAAGATCTACATGAACACCTGTCTCCCTTAGGAGACCCATGCCTCACTCATGTTACATGCATCTGTGGGCAGAGCTCTTTCTCAGCTCACATCCCCAAACTCTGGGCAAACAGGCAGAGTATACCGAAAACCTCCGATGGTAAGTTAAAGAAGTTGCCAAGGGTCGGTGTGGAGCCATGTGATTGTCAAGACAGGGAAGGAAAGGGTGGTTCCTGTAACTTCAGACTCAGCCTGCCTCTCCATTTTTCCCTTCCCATAGTCTCAACCTGCCTCCACACTCCAGGCCCAAGACATTATCTCAGAAATCCCCTTCACCTCAGAGAACATAAAAAGCCCTGCACCTCATGGCCATGGGAATGCTATGGGTTATGCCTCTGAGAAACACAAGTGACTAGCCTCCTCAGTCCTCCTCCAAGAGTGAAAGGACTTGGTCTCATTCTATGGAAGATGAACAGCCTGCTCTGCTGCTTGGGCTAGTGCAAACCTTACAAAATCATCTGATTTAATGGTATAAAATGGCTGCCTAGGGAGGGTCACATCCACCTGCACAATAGACATCTGTTCAATACAGCAACCCAAAGTTGCAAAGCTTGTAACTCCAGATCAATGTCATCCCTTCTTATTGTCTCTTGCTTTGAGGACACCAAACTCCACCCCCGGTTCATCTCTACTTCTGTGTGCCAAGGCCGGCACTCAGACAATAAAGCCTCAGCAACACTTCAAGCCCCACACCAAGACAGTAGCTCATGGGAACACATAGTTACCTTCTCTGTGTAAAAGCTGGTTAGTGGAGTATAGGCTGCACTAAACTTTCTTGAGATGTAAGAATAACAGACACTCATGCTCAGCTTAAACAGGCCAGAATCATAAAAAATAGGGAGCACCTTACAAAATACATCCTTGGACAAGGAAGTCTGAAAAAGACTAAAGGCTTGCCCTCCAAACTAGTATTGTACACACTGGATGCACATGACAATGCTCCTTCCACAGAACCTAGCCAGCAATGGCTGTGGGCAAAGAGGCATTCATGGGCTGCTAGGTAATGCATGAGTATACGCTGGCTATTCTTTGCAGCCTCTGACTAAGTACCTAAGCCTATTTTATTCAGATGCACATTACACTGCCACTGAGATAGATTCAGGATGCATAGGATTCAGGTCCTCCCCACCCTACCCATAATGCATAGCAAATGGCAGGCACTCAGTGACCCAAGCCACTTCTTCTTGTGTCCTTGTCACAAAATAGATATTTTTCTAGAATTGTGCATGTCTGAGATGTGTTGATGACAAGTTACTTAGCAGTTTGTTGGAATCTTAGAGGGCCATGATGACCCAAGTCAGTGATGTTGTAGTGCACAACATATTCCAAGCTATTTACAGCCTTGTCCAAATTTTGCCTACATTTGCTTCTCCCCCAAAGAGCAGCAAAGAGGCAATGATGCCTGCTACTCCAGATAAGGGTGGGCATTCTGGGGTGGAAGGGACAGCCTTCCAGTGCCAGCTGAACTGTTCCATCCAGAGAAAAGAAATATATAGCCCCTTGTATGTGTGATATAGCCTCTTGTGGGGGTGAAGAGCTCACTGGCCAAGTTCACAGATGACATCAAGTTATGGGGAAGCATGCTCACGCTTGAAGATAGGCTGTAGATACAGGCAGACCTAGACAGGCTAGCAAGTTGGGCAGGCTGGAACCAGATGAAGTTCAATATCAAGAAATGTAAAGTGCTCCACCTGGGGACGAACAATCTCCTACACACCTTCAGGCTTGGCAACGCCAAACTGACCTGTACTATGAATGATAGGGACCTGGGGGTAATAATTGACCGCAGTATGAACATGAGCTGGCAGTGCAATGCTGTAGCCAGCAGGGCCAACAATACCCTGGCCTGTATCAATCAGTGCATCTCCAGCAAAGCCAAAGAAGTGATTCTGCCACTCTTCTCAGCATTGGTGAGAGCGCATCTGGAGTCCTGTATCCAGTTCTGGGCACCACACTTTAACAAGTATGTGGTAAAGCTTGAGAGAGTCCAGAGAAGGGCCGCCTGTATGATCAGATATGTGTGCGGCAAGCCATAAGAGGAAAGGCTGAGGGATCTGGGACTCTTCAGCCTGAAAAAGAGAAGGCTGAGAGGGGACTTGGTAGCAGCTTACCGCTACATTAGAGGTGTGCATCAAGGGTTCGGTGAACAACTGTTCACCAGGGCATCCTTGTGGAAAACTAGAACTAATGGTCACAAACTCCTAGAAGACTGTTTCAGGCCATTAGGAAAAATGACTTTACAACTAGGGAATCCAGACTGTGGAATAAGCTCCCTCCAGATGTGGTGCAATCACCTACCCTGGAAATCTCAAGAGGAGACTGGATGGGCACCTTGCTGGGGTCACCTGAACCCAGTTGTCTTTCCTGCTTGGTGCAGGGGGCTGGATCCGATGATCTTCCAAGGTCCCTTCCAGCCCCTAACAATCTATGCATCTATGATGATAGCACTGGGCCAATTTGCAGTTTGAAGTCTGCAAACTGACTGAGTCCTGTCATCTCTATAATGATGTCTGTGGAAGGCTGATCTAGACCAGGATGTTTGAACTAGGCTGGCTCAATATTCTCTTGGAAAATGATGCAGAGCTTCTGGAAAGCCCTGAGTATGAAACAATATCACTGAGACACTGAGAGATCACACAGCTAAGGGGTGGGGCTCTGGCAATGGCTGCCCCTAGGGCTCTCACTCCCCAACCTTGGCAGGCAGGCAGCCAGTAAAGCAGTGCAAGGATATCATTTTGCAGCAGGGCTGAATCCACTTTCTGGCATCCATGCAACCCTGCTTCCTAGCCTGGTACCTACCTACCCAATGCCTCCTACAAGAAACCCTCCCAACCTCCTGTCCCTAAGGAGATAACCTATCTGAACCCCTTGCTATCTCCTGTTTCTTACTCTTTGGCTCATGCTTTTGCCATCTAATGCTCCTACTATGTATGTCTTTTAGTTCCAGAGACCCTTAAATGTGGGTTGAATGTGCAGGGAGTGCTTAATGCCAGGTGCACTGGCAGCAAATTGCTTCTCAGCGTGCCTTGAACACACCTTGCCCCATTGGTCTGCACAATGGGTGTAGGTATTGTCCAGAACTGTTCTGGATCACCATGAGGCCTAGGCAGGGGCCAAGTGTATGGGTACATGTCTTGGATCACAACTACACACAGACAGACTGTGAGCAGAGCCTAGGGGTCTACTTACGTGAAAAAGGAAGTGTAACAACATCTTAGCAAGCTAATAAGATAATAGACTGGGCATGTTAAATGGCGTTTCAGGCACTGAAGTGAGGCAGAGTTGGATCACAATAGTGATTTGAATGCCAAAATACTATCACCGAATCCTGCTTAGATTACTAGGCACTTGATCTGGCCTTCTGTGACTACATGACAGTGTGAAACTTGAACAGCTAGGCTACGTTTACTAACGTGTATCCCTTGGACATCTGTGGTCTTGTCCTGGAGTTACTACCCTGTCTTGGTGCACTCTGTTCTTCCTGGAAGGCCATACACAAGAGAGAGCAGATCATGTGCAGAAATGTCCACGTGGCCATACTGACTGTCACCTGAGACTGCTAATAAACTGTTTATTTTACTGTTGCTTCCAATTTTACTACAGGAACATAACTTGAAAGGTTAGACTATTTTTTACTCAACTCCTATTTACAGCCTTTCTTTTCTAAATCAGGTCTTCCCTCACATCCTGAGTGGGCCATTTATTTAAAGATACCATATTATTAGATCTCTCTGTAGTACCTGCTTCAATTTAAAGGATGGTGCTGTGAAGATACTATTTTTTATGGTGAATTTCCTGCTGCTGCTTATCTTGCTACTAGCCCAATGGAACAGCAGTGCACGTTTGTATGGATCTCATTATCACTCAACAGGGCCTATGTAGAAAAACAAGATTCCTGCACATGACTTACAATGCAAAGTCTGTCGGATCAACACATTTCTTGTCTGCCAGAATGTGAAAAAGAAATCTACAGTTAAAGTTTCATGAAGATAAGTGTTGAGGGGAGGGGATGATGGGG
Organism: Alligator sinensis; assembly: GCF_000455745.1. Taxonomy (NCBI): domain Eukaryota; kingdom Metazoa; phylum Chordata; order Crocodylia; family Alligatoridae; genus Alligator; species Alligator sinensis. Next base: position 2,525,183 of record NW_005841992.1, read on the forward strand.
TATGTGTCTTGCAACACACAGAAAGGATTTTGTGGCCAGAGTTGCCAGTGGCTTGTGCAGTTAAAGGTCGTTGACCTGCAAGCATGGAAGCTGGAGCTCTCTTTAGAAGGAGTCAAACCTTTCTGAAGTTCCTTTACTGCAGAACAGCTGTACAAAAGGAGGATCAGCCACCCATCACATGTCGCTTCCACATAAGGAACTAGCGGGAAGGAAGGAATGGCTGTGTAGGTAGTTAGATATGAGTGGGAAAGGTTTAACAGGGCCATGCTCTGGTACAATGGCAGTCATACCCCTGCTGAGGTTTCTGCAACACAGAATTGATTGTGCTAGGAAATGGGATTTGTGTGTATTTTGTAAATAGCAGTAATAGTATCCTGACTCTGCCTCACTGATTTCTTCTCCAGTTGGGAAGCTGACCTGGAAAGCCCCATAAAGTGCTAGATCTTGGCAAAAGGACAGTGCTTACAAATCAGGATTTCTGACCCCCATCGTCTGTTGTGTAGCGTCATGAACAAGCATTCAGTCTCAAAAATCCTGACTCCTGCCATCCAGCCCTGGGCCTTAGCTTTCTGAGCTTCTTCCCACCAAAACAGAAAGGACAATATTGTGAACCTTTCACATTTCTGAGATTTCATATTAAGGCAGACACTTCTGCTTCCACCTTCATTCTAGACAGAGTTCAACTCAGGCTCAGCTGGGGCTTGCTAATGAAGTTCTGCTCTCCCTTAGTGCCCAAGTGGGTTGCAGCTTGTACTACAATGGAGTAGGAGCTGAATAAGAGCCTTCCTGACTCCCACATGTGATACGATTGTTCATAACTAACTTGTGTAACAACAGATATTACTGCTCGTGAAATTATCCAGACAAAGCATTCAATATGATATCTCACAGCACATTCCAAGTCTTAACCACATGCTTGGGAATGACTAATTCCTTTTATCTCTTCTGAATTTATAGCCATTAACTTAATCACATGCCCCTCCCCACTTTATTATGGGGTTGAAAAAAATGAAAAAAGGCAGGAAGTATTTAGCTGCTATTATAGTTTTCAAGTATGTTGACCCTTTCCCCCCCACTCTCCTCAATTCTTTTCCAAACTTTCCCTTCTGTTTTTGTTCTCCTATCCCTATCTTGTACTTCTACATATACATATACATATATAAATGTTGTGCTCTGGGGAGAAAGGAGCCAATGGCCAAATGTAAACAATGACACATTTTCCAGCATAGCAGCCAATGATGCTGTATGGCTACCCTCCCTCTAGGAAAAGTGCCAGTGCTCCAAGGTTCACAACTGCCTTAAGCACTATACTGCATATTCTGTCTGCATTGGCTGCCACCTACAAAAGCTTATGCCTGTCTGAACCAGTTTTTAAACTTCCACCCTACCCGGCCTTGTCCTTTGTTAGAAGAGTAGCAGTGTGTTCTGTGCTCCAGTAGTGCCCGTATTCCCTGTTGACTATGTTAAATCTAAAATGTAACTAAACTATAACAGCGGAAGTATGGAAATGAACAAGTAGATATACAGGTGACTGACTACAGGAAATCAGAGCTGTAGAATGCCCATGGCACTGCTCCCCTTCTATCTGCACGAAGGGCCCCTCACCTCTGCTGGTGATAACTCCTGTTTTCCTGAATAGGTATACAAGTGAAAGTCTTTTCAGGGGTGCTCTGAATACAAGGTTTATTTCCAGAAATTTGATAATGCATGAACACCGTTGATTCAGAAGCTGTTCAGAAATAACTTGTTCTTGGCAGTCAATGAATGACCTATAAAATTCTCCAGTGTAATAAGATAAAATAATTAAAGTACCCTATTGGATTGTCTCTTTTGATGTTGAACAATTGCATAATAAACAGTGTCATAAACAATAATTCAGACACATTTTTAATGCCCTTGTGTGGCATTCTCATTAATTATAAACTTGACATCCTTTGGTTGCAGAGAATTCACTACCTGGAGGTTCATAATGTGTTGTGCTAAAAGGCAGTAAAGGTTAAGCTCATCATTGCAAGCAGGAGGCAGACAGGCTGAATGTGCTGCACTCAGCAGGAGAGAGGTTTCCCAGCCCCCTGGACGTTCCTTACTCCTAGGAGTTCTGAGACAGGGTGTGCCAAGCAGTTTTTGGGAAGGAGCAGCATTGACTTTCCATTGTGTCAACACCTTACTCCCTCCCACCGATTTTGGAATACCAGGTGATGACAGTTACCATCCTTTGCAAACAATGCCATTCATTATCCCTAGCCCCTCTGCAAAGGGGAAGTCTCTTTCTACATTTCTCCATTCCTTGTATATCCCTGAAGGTCTGGGTTCATTCTTCCCTTACCTATTTTAACCCACTTACTATTATTTGTGCTATAGGTATACATGGTATACTTCAAACAATTAAAGGACTTCCTGTCCCAAGGCCTCACAGACTAAGTAGAGGCATAACATAGTAATGTGAAAAGAACACAAGTCCAAAGAAAAAAGTTGGGTAGTTGTTCTTAACTAGCTGCAGAATGTAATGCTTGTTTTTGTTTTAGTTCACATAGACATGCAATGTAACAATTTGGCTCCTTTTTCTCCTTTGCTATGCTCCAGTGTTGCTGCGCTAGCTTTCCAATGCACAACAGACTGAATCAAAAGGAAAAAGTGTGGAGGCTGGCTCACTTATCTGAGAAATCAGCTTGTTCTACCTTTTAAACATGCATGTGATTTATTGTGTTTATCTCTTAGATAGTAAGTTGGAGCTATTTAAAATATTTGGCCAAGAAAATCCCCAATATATCATACTTTCTTACAAGCCTAGAAAGCATGTACAAACATGAGTGAATGCAGCTGAAGGCCCTTCTCTGAGCCTGCGCATAGTTTAACTGCTTTATGTGTAACTGCAATGAATAACTGGCCTGATTTAAATTACATCTTGGATAAACTGGGTGTGGAAGGTAACTCACTAGCTTGCAGGCAGATTTAACTTTTGTGACCGTCACTTGAATAATAGATGGTATTGTCTCAAACATTGGCAGTATCGTAAGCATACTATCACAAGGATAAACTGTTCTTGATATTTTTTCCAACAAATAGAGAAAGAAATCTTTTTTTTTCCTTCTCCATCTGGCGCACACATTTTGTATCTTTAGCTTTAGCAAATATAGCTACTGGGGGCAAAATAAGGTTTTGACTGTGCTTTGGATCTCTGAAAAATATTTTGGTTAGAGTAGTGAAGTCCAGGAATTATTCTACTCTTCTGTCATTTTTTGGAACCTTCTCTGCCCAGAGACACAGAGGAAATAGAACAGCTCATACTGACTGCTTCCTTTCCACACAAATAACTCTGCTTCATAGCAAGAATGAGCAATACCTTTTTCATGCAGTAATCCAGACCATGTCCTTCTCTCATCTCTCCTAAACATTATCTGGCCCTAGTAATAAAAGAGGTGGAAGCAGAAACTTTTCCAGTATCAGAGGCAACCCCTGATTATATCACATTCTCTAGAGCAGGTTAACCATCTCACTGTCTGGAGTGCAATTTGTCCCTTCCATTAATACATATGACCTACTAACTGCTTGATAGCAAAATGCTTTAAAAAGCATCTGTTTTAAGCAAATCACAGATTAAAGGGAAATGTATCAAAAGCTGTGCAATAAAAATGAAAGATACTACCTTTACTAACTCCTGTTTTCTCCTTGATATCTCTTTTCCCCCTAAGACCAGTTCACTGGCTATCCCCATTCCCCCTAAACTCCAAATGTCTTTGGGCTATTTTGAAAAAGTTTCTTCTTTTGCTCCCAAGCCACCAAAAATGTTGGGGTGTAAGCACAAAGGAAACATTTCTTGCTGCCAAAGGAAATTAAAAAATAAATTCAGACAAAGTTGTGAGGGGTGCATCCAAACGAGTGGGCATATGTGGTCTGTGGCACCTCAAACCTGTTTGAGGTTTGGTATACAAAAAAACTGCAGCAAAAAATAAAAGCAGCTGGGCCCTACAGAAAGATGCTCTGGCTGCTGGCCAGAGTGTCTCCCCTCTTCTAGATCTGCTCCAGCATACCAGGAGCCAGGAGAAGCAGAAAATGGGCAGTTTTTCCAAAGTGGGTTGCCTTGTCCTGCATCGTAGCACACTGCAGGAATGTGTGCAGGCAAGGTTTGAATTACGCTCGGACTCTTGTGGGGGAGGGAGGGCTGTGGCAGTGGCAGCTGGAAGGAGCTACCGCCGCTGCCGCCGCTGCCACCACCCGATCTGCTTAGAAAGGTGCGGGGCAGGCTGGGGCCTCTTGTGTCTTATGGGGGACTCTCATCTCTTATGGGGGGCTCAGCCCCCAAGCCCCCCTGTATTTCAAATCCCGTGAGTAGCAGCAAAAAGTAGCAGCATGAATTTGTGCCGCTACTTTTTGTGCTACTGCAAGCACATGGCCCTGCATCTTTTAAAAATGAATAGGGTTGATCATTCACTTGTTTCCTCAAAAGGGTCAGTCAGTGGAACATATTCACACCTGATGTGTAATTCTACTGATTTGAGTGAAATTGGGTTCATTTATGCCAGTGTGGGCAAGTTGGAAAGAGACAGAATTTAAAAGCCTTGAAAAGTCCCAATTGTATCTTCAGCACCTATTTTACCATACTGAGTATACACATTAAAGTTAATGTAAAGCTATTTTGGAGTTTTTATTTTTTAATATATTTTGAGGTGTGTCTGCTCAGCTACTTAGATAGTTCTAAAATTGCTATGATAACAATAGCTAAGTATGTAGCAGGTGCACATATGTATCCTGAGATGAAAGTCTTAAAAATCCAAGCTTGTCATCTCTAACACTCTCATTTTCATCTGCTCTTGTGTGCTTACCTGTTTGTAATCTGAGTTAATCTGAGCCTTTTGGGAGGTTTTAGTCAAGGTGTCATATGGATTTTTAGTGTGCTTTTATATTATTTACAATTTAATATCTTGGCAATTTAAAGTGCTAAAAAAAGTGCTGAAAACAAGGGCAGAAGCTGTGAAAGAACCACTGGAAATCTGTACCATATATTATTGAAGCATTTGGAGAACCACTCTGAAAAGGTCTAAAACAACCTCTGAAAATTGGTTATGTGCCTAAGCAACCAACAGAAAGCATTCTGAGGATACAGTACTTTTAATCATAGTATCCTAGCTATCTGTCATTTGACAATGGATTTTGAATCAACATTTTGCAGATTTTTAACCAACTCAGATTTTTAATTACATAACATTTTATGACAAACAACAATTAGCAAGAAGCCTGGACAGGGCAAAAAGGTATGGTAATGTTTGCTTCCACAAATCCCAGTGGTGAGGTTAAAATGCAATGTCTATGTGAGAGAAATGTTCGATCTAATTTTATGAAGGTTGAATTTGATTTTGTACTAAAATGAGCCTTTTTCAAGCTATATTGTTTTCATTGCAAAAATAGTTTGTACTTTCATTGGCCTAAGCAGCTATATTACAGTTTTTTGAAAAGCTTTTATGCAGCCACATAAATCAGGGATTTCATAGATTTCATAGACATTATAGCTGGAAGGGACCTCAGAAGATCATCAAGTCCAGGCCCCTGTCCCAGGGGCAGGAAGTCAGCTGGGGTCATAGGATCCCAGCAAGATAAGCATCCAAATATCTCTTGAAGGCTTTCAATGTGGGTGCCTGAATCACCTCCGATGGCAGGCTATTCCAGACCTTGGGGGCTCGGACAGTAAAGAAATTCTTCCTTATGTCCAGCCTGAAATGGTCCTGCAGTAGTTTATAACTGTTCAACCTTGTCATCCCTTTGGGCTCTTTGGTGAACAATCATTCCCCCAGATCCTGGTGAACACCCCTGATAAACTTATAGGTGGTCATCAGATTGCCCCTGAGCCTGCGCTTTTCCAGGTTAAAGAGCCCCATAGCTCTCAGCCTGTTGTCTTAAGGTCTGTTTTCCTGACCTCTGATCATGCATGTGGCTCTTCTCTGGACTCCCTCAAGCTTCTCCATGTCCTTTTTGAATTGCGGAGCCCAAAACTGGACACAGTACTCCAGCTGTGGCCTCACCAAGGCTGAGCACAACGGGAGAATGACGTCCTGGGATTTGCTTGAGAAGCATCTATGGATGCAAGCCATCATTTTGCTCATTATACTAGCAGCAGCATCACCTTGAAGGCTTATGTTCATCTTGTGGTCAATCATGATCCCCAAGTCCCTTTAGTCCATAGTGCTAGCCAGCATAGCACTGTCAAGCCTATAAGCATGCTGCAGGTTTTTCTTCCCAAGGTGGAGAACCTTGCATTTTTCAGTGTTAAACACCATCAGGTTCTCATTCACCCATTTCCTGAGCCTGTCAAGGTCAGCCTGCATCATCCTTCTGTCCTCAGGTGTGGATGCTTTACCCCAGAGTTTGGTATTGTCGGCGAACTTGGCCAGTCCGCTTCTGACTCCAATGTCCACATCATTAATGAAGATGTTGAACAATATAGGTCCAAGGACAGAGCCTTGGGGGACCCCACTGGTCACAGGGCACCATGATAATTTACTTCCATCAACCACCACCTTCTGGGTCCAAGCATGAAGCCAATTCCCCTGCCAGTGGATAGTGGTGGACCCAAGCCCACAGTTGGCCAGTTTTGCCAAGAGGTGATCATGGGATACCAGATCAAAGGCTTTTTTGAAGTCAAGATATATGACATCAATCTCCTCTCCCTTGTCCAGGTGATAGGTCACCCAGTCATAAAAGGAAATAAGATTGGTCAAACAAGACCTACCTGCAACAAACCCATGTTGGCTATCCCTCAGGATGTTGCTGTTGGCCAGTCCATTAAGAATGGCCTCTTAAATAATCTTTTCTAAGACCTTGCCCAGGATAGAGGTCATGCTGATGGGCCTGTAGTTTGGTGGATCCACTTTCCTCCTTTTCTTGAAGATAGACACCACATTGGCCTTCTTCCAATCTTTGGGCACTTCACCAGAGTGCCAAGAGTTCTCAAAAATCCATGCCAGGGGCTGGGCTATGATGCTAGCCAGCTCCTTGAGTACCCTAGGGTATAGATTGTCAGGGCCAGCTGACTTGAAGGTGTCCAGCCTCTCAAGGTGTTCCTTCATGAGGTCAGCATTGATGGAGGGCAGGGAATCTCCCTCACCTGGGCCTCCCTGTCCCATAATGGGTAGGGGCATCCCATGGGACTGATGAAAGAATGACACAAAGTACCCATTTAAAAGTAGATAAATTGAAAGCATGTAAAATTTCATGAAATATAACACACAATTTGTATTGTTCTGAATTATGGTTTATCTGCTATCTGAGACTCTGCTATCTAAGGCTATAATTCAGGGACAGGCAATATGTGGCCCGTGGGCCACATTCAGCCCACCGGAAAATTTAATCTGAGCAATTAATTGTACCTTACCCAGACCACACACCTCACTCTGACCCTTGTGCATGAAGGGTCTGGCCCAGCCAGCATGCACAACTTCCAGGCAGGGCTGCTGCTGCCACTGTTGCAGTCACTGGGGGACCTGTTTGGCTTTCCTTGCCTCCAGCCAGAATTCTTCCTGTTCCTGCTGCAGTGCTTGCTCCAGGCAGCAGGTAGGGAAGTGGCAGAGTTGGGGGCAGGGGCGGGAAGCAGCTGCATCTGGGTGGGAGCATGGGGCTGGGGTTGGGGCTGGGGCTGGGGCTGGGGCCTGAGGGAGCGTAGATCCCAGCACCCAAGCCCAGGGAGTTGGTGGGATCATGGAGCTCAGTTGGGTAGGGTGTGGGTGTGTGGGATTTTTGGGGTGTGAAGGAGGGGAAGGAGGTGCGGGGCCCCCTCCACACACTTCCACCCATGGCACACAGCCTGCACGAGCAGCAGGTGGCAGGCCCTCAAGGTGCTGGTGGCCCATGCAGGTGCTGCCACCCAGCAGGGCGCAGCTCCAGCTAGTTCTAAGAGCTGCATGTGGTAGCAATGAGCAGAGCCAGGCCAGCCTGCCTCTATTGCATGGGACTCCCCACAGCACATGTACAGCTCCTGGCACTCGTGCGCCACCAGGGAGAAGCCCCGCACAATGGAGCTGGCTGCCTTCCTGTTCCCTGTCACTATGTGCAGCTCATGGGCCTCTACCAGGAAGCAGGGGCAGGGGGTTCCCTCCATTTCCAGTGGAGTCCCAGGACCTGCACATTGCAGCAGGGAGTAGGGAAA
>NW_005841992.1:2533557-2549892 GCF_000455745.1 Alligator sinensis
GGGTGAGTATGTGGGGGGGTACGCACACCCTGCCACCCTCCTTCATGCCCCACAAACCCTGCACACCCATACCCTTCCCCACAAACCCCCATATATGCACACACCCTGCAACATACCCTACACCCCTCCACACATACAGCCACAGCCCCCCACAAACCCCTCACAAACACCCCCTGACCCCCAACCACATCCTACACATAATATACAAGAGTAAGACTTTATTTTTGAGTGATTATGTAATCATCTCTATATACCCTATAAAAACACAAGTCATGACAAATATATTTTTGACATAAAATGAAAATATGTTATAATAGGTGTTTGACTTTTAGCATATGACTTGGTGGGTTTTTTTCTGGTTCCAAGATGGCATTCCCCTCTCCTCCCAAAAGGAGCACTTCGAGGGACAAGGGGAGGGACTTCTGGTGGCAAAGGTCAGGGTTTAGGGGGTGAGACTTCCAGTCCCAAGATGGCAATTGGGGGGCGGGCACCTGTCAAGGGGCAGGCTACCCTTGCAGCCCTTGACAGCTCACCAAAACTCATTAAGTGGGTCTCCAGCTGAAATAATTGCCCACCCCTGCTACAAGTGGTTAAGCAACTTACCCTACTATGGGTGTATGCCTTTACTATTAAAGCACAAGACATGCAAAACATTTAAAAATGAGCTGCTGAAAAGGATTTCAAAGCGTTTGTAGAATTCTTCCTTCTCCCTAAAGGCATTTCACTGAAACTAAAACATTGATACAAAATGTGATAGTTGGAACTGCTATGGTAGAATTGCCAGATTAAATGAAAAACTCTTGTGCAAAATACTATGGGACAAACAGGTTATCTAGAATCTACCAGGGATTTGGAACATGCGCACAGGGCCAAAAATAGTTTACATGCTATAAAACCCTTACCTTGCACTACCTCTCTCACTTGTTTTGCTGTAACTTGTTTGTGTGCATTTGCCCTAAGATTGCAGTGTAGGCTCAGATTGTTTCCACCCACATCATCTTCTCCCTTATGGGTGTAGTTCCCACCTAGTCATGGAGTCAGCTACTTGTTGCAATCTGTTGAATCCTTTGGTTAGATACTCAAATCTTTCATATCTTTCCCAGTATGGGTTTTCCTTGCCAACCACAGTTTTGCCAACCATTGTTTTGAGTATCCACACTTCAGAGAAGGGGTGGGGGGCAGTCATAAAATACTGCCCAAGGGCCCCCTGGCCCTGCTCGTGCGTCTCTCTCTCACTCCACCATCCCCACAGCCTTGCTGGTGTCCCTTATCCCCAACCCACAGCCCCTGCTCCCCCAGCCCTGCCAACCACGGGAACTTTCAGGAACCAAACCCCTGTGGTTGGCAAGGGAAACCTGTATTGTCTTTCTACCTCAGCCTTGGTCATCATCTTGGCCTAGTTCATACTCATGTTTCACCTAGTCCTTCAGGCTGACTTCCAGGATCTGTCTCAGCATTCTTATTTCTGCTGTTTCTTCTCATGGTCGAGGATTCTGCCCATAAGCCATCCTTGATTATCTTGTACAAGGTGACATACAGTTTAATTAACATCTTCTTATTGCTGATTACCCTAGATATTTCTCTCCTTTTTCCCCCCATGCCTTTTACTCCTTCTGACAGTCTGTTCCCAGCCTCCTTCATCAGTTATGGTAGGACTGTGTGTTGGGAGGGAAGTATCTCGGGGCCCTCATTTCTCTTCTGTCCTCCAGGCTTGCCTACTCCACCACAGCTCTGCTGCTGTGTCTCTGGCCATGGGAAGTCTGCAGACAAGCCCCTTTAAGAGAAACCTAGAGTTTCTGAGACAATCAGAGGCAATCTGAGACAATCAGCCTGTCTATAAGAGCAGCAGTGTGAAACCAGGATGTAGCTAAATGAAGGGTGCAGTTGACCAATCCTAGACTGTGCACACAGAGAGAAGTAGAATTAGCTGAGTCTCTAGGAGCATAAATAGCTCTGTTTTAAAGCACCCTAATTACAGGAGTGCCCAGTTACTTGAATTTCTATGCTATGTGAGATGTTGGCTTTTGGTCTGTACTGCTGCAATATTCTCCAGTTGATTCCTGCTACACGTCATCAATTCCACCTGTTGAATATTCGCTTTCAGACTCCATATTCTGGATTTTCCTTGCCCATGACTACTGGAGCTTCTCCATCATGATAATCCAGTTATCAGCGTACAACAGGTCCCACGGTCTTCCCTTATGAACCATGTCAACCATATGTCTAAATGACGATGAACAGGAAGAGGCATAGGGCTGATCCTTGATGCAGTGCAATCCATATTGAGAAATCATCTGTCATTCCAAATACTTTTTTAACTCCTGTCTTGGCCCTTCAGTATATTTCTGGGATGTGCCTTATCAGACTCCCAAGAATGCCTTCTCTCTTCAGGTACCAGTATACAACTTCCCATGGCAACTAATCATATGCTTTTCCCAGGTTCACAAATATAAGGTAAATTTTCCTGTTCAGTTCCTGGTACTTTCCTTTCAGTTGCCTTACTACAAAGATGGACTCTGTTGCACCTGAGATCAATCCAAACTGCATGCCATATGTCATGACCATTTCCTTCAGCCTTGCATTGATTAGTCTTTCCAGGGCTTTCATCAGGTGTGTAGTTAGCACTCCTTTTGGCTTGTAAATTGTCATTATAACCCTATGTTCCAAATCCCTTGGCAGTCTTTCTTCATACCATATCTCTTGTAGGATATTCTCTCTTCATTAATTGCTTTAACCATGTCTAATGGTTCATGTTAATGTTCATCACTGTTCTTACAACTTTCCCTTCTGTTTATTCCCACAATTGGTCCTTTTACATAAAGTGCCACTTCTAATGCATCTTGTTTCATTTTCTATATGTAATAATTGAATTAAGTAATTTTTCCAAAGCCTCTTGATATTTTCCTCACCTGTCAGGATTCCATGCTCCTTCTTCCTGATAAAGATCATATCCCCCACATCTTTCATTGTATTTCCCTGCCTCGGTCTGATCTTTTCTCCTTCCAGTGGTCTGAGCTTTCAAGTGATTCCTCTGGTGCCTCACTCTTGGTTTTGGCCATGGTTCTTTTTGCCTCTTTCTTTCTTTTATTGTGTCCATTCCAGCTGTGTTCCTCTCTCTTCTTCTGCCAAACGCTTTAGGCCTCTTTATTTTCATTTATGGATATTTATATGTGGTCATTCTGCCATCATGTCTCCCTGTCCTGTCTCCTGCCATCTCTTGTTCTTCCACATACTCCAGTAGCTTGTAGGTGTTCCTTACTTCCTAAATTTTGTGTTGCTCATTAACAACACATCATTAGATCTCTGTGCCATTATTAATCTCTGCCATCTCTGCCATTTTTCCTCCTCATCTTCCTCACCATGCCCAGCAGTCCTATGCATATCAGAAAGTCCCTCATTGGTTTTACCAGCATGTCAGTTTTTGGGTCTATCCCTATGATAAGTTCCAGTTCTTCCAATTTATATGCAATCAATCTCCAGTGCTAGTATAAACTCCTTTTTAATCCTTGCATCCCATTTGTGGTACACCTGATGATAATATAGTTTCATAGTTTCATAGTTGGTAGGGTTGGAAGGGACCTAAGCAGATCATCAAGTCTGAACCCCTGCCATGGGCAGGAAAGAGTCAACCCTGGCAAGGTGATTATCTAGCCTCCTTTTGAAGACCTCCAGGATAGGAGCAAGCACCACTTCCCTTGGAAGTTGGTTCCAGCTCCTAGTCACCCTGACTGTGAAGTAGTGCTTCCTGATGTCCAGCCTGAACCTACTCTCAGTCAACTTACGGCCGTTATTCCTAGTTACTCCTGGTAGTGCTCGGAGGAACAGGGTCTCTCCCGTTCCCTGCTGGTCCCCCTGGTAAGTTTATAGATGGCCACCAGATCCCCTCTCAGCCTTCTCTTGTGGAGGCTGAACAGGTTCAGGTCCTGTAGCCTCCCCTCATAGGGCCTTCCCTGCTGCCCCCTGATCATGTGAGTGGCCCTCCTTTGGACCCTCTTGATGCTGTCCACATCTCTCCTGAAGTGCGGCACCTAGAACTGGATGCAGTACTCCAACTGCAGCCTGACCAATGTCGCATAGAGGGGGAGGATCACCTCCTTGGACCTGCTCGTGATGTATCTGCGGATACATGACAAGGTGCGGTTGGCCCTACTGACCGCGTCCCCACATTGGTGGCCCATGTTCATCTTGGAATCGATAATGACTCTAAGGTCCTTTTCTACCTCCGCACTGACAAGAAGGGAGTTCCCCAGCGTGTAGGTATGCTGCTGGTTCTTCCTGTCCAGGTGCAGTACCTTGCACTTGTCAGTATTGAAACCCATCCTATTCTTATCTGCCCATGCTTGTAACCTATCCAGGTCTAGTTGTAGCCTGTCCCTCCCTTCTAACATGCCCACTTCTCCCCACATCTGAGTGTCATCCATGAACTTGAACGAGGTGCTTTTCACCCCCTTGTCCAAGTCGCTGATGAATATGTTGAACAGTGCGGGCCCAAGGAGTGAGCCCTGGGGAACCCCACTGCCCAAATCCCGCCACGTTGAAAATGACCCATCTACCACCACTCTCTGGGTGCAGCCCTCCAGCCCATCTGCGACCCATCTGACTGTGTAGGCATCAACACCACAGTCGCCTAATTTTTTAATGAGCATGGGGTGAGAGACAATGTTGAAGGCCTTCCTAAAGTCCAGAAAGACTACGTCCACCACGACACCTGCATCCAAGGATTTTGTGACCTGGTTGTAGAAGGCCACCAGGTTGGTCTGATAGGACCTGCCTCTAATGAGCCCATGTTGGTTGCCCCTAAGTATAATCTCCCCTGCTGGTCCCTCCCCTCACAGATGTGTTTTTGGCTAATTCTCTCAAAGAGATTCCCCAGGACCGAGGTAAGACTAACGGGCCTATAGTTTCCTGGGTCCTCCTTCCTCCCTTCTTTGAAAATGGGGACCACATTGGCCCTTTTTCAATTCTCTGGCACCTCACCAGAGCACCGTGAATGCTTGTAGAGCTGTGCCAGGGGTCCCGCAATGGCCTCTGCCAATTCCCTCAGCATCCTTACATTGGAGATTAGGCCCGTGCGAGTCGGCAGCAATCCGATCCGGCTTCAGATCCAGCCACTTCAGATGGCAGTGATCCAATCCAGAGCTCTGGACCAGGTTTCCACCTCAATCTGGCCAAAGCTGCTCCGAAGCTTCAGAGCCTCCTCGGAGGTCCAGCCATAGGGTATAATGGGGGAATCAATGAAACATCTATAACTTTGTTGGTTTTTGTCTCAGTTGGATGAAACTTGCAGGGATGATAGCTTCTGCTGAGAGCATGAAACCTACCAAGTTTCAAGAAGATCAGTGAGGGATTTGGGGGAAACTGTATCCCAAATTCCTGAAAGCCAAACTCATGTCACGGCTGTGTGTTACACCACAGGGGGGTGAAAACTGTGGTGTAACACAGGGTGGTTACACCACAGGGGGGTCAACACTGCAGGAGTGGTAGGTCTTACTGAGGCCACAAAGCCTGCCAAGTTTCAAGAAGATCAGTGCAGGGGTTTGGGGGAAACTGCACCTCAAGCTGTGGACAAGTAAAACTCGTGACATGGGTGACCCAGTGAGTGTTAAGACGCAGCAGGGTGACAGCTGCAGGGATGGTGGCCCCTTCTGCAGCCACAACTCCTGCCAGCTGTCAAGGAGATCAGTGCAGGGGGGTTCTGGGGCACTGCACCCCTAGCTGCTGACAGACAAAGCTCGTGCTATGGGTGCTTGTGGGACTGACTGTTTCTGTCTTGGGGCAGTTGATTGTCTGTATTGATTCTTTCCTCTCCTTAGACTGGTTTTGTAGGTGCTAATTGTTGGCAATTAACTGGCTACATTAGCTAGGTCCAGTGTATTGAGCTGGTCCCTGAGTGAATCGTGATTGTCTGGTAACTGGTTACACAGTAGCTTAGCAGCCAGGCCTGCAGTAGTGTCTCCCACGCCCCAAGACAGAGACAGTCAGTCCCGCAAGCATTCGTGGCACGAGTTTTGTCTGTCAACAGCTAGGGGTGCAGGGCCCCAAAACCCCCCTGCACAGATCTCCTCGACAGCTGACAGGCGTCGTGGCCATAGCAGGGGCCACCATCCCTGCAGCTGTCACCCCGCTGTGCCTTAACACAAGCAGTGTCACCCAGGGCACAAGTTTTGCTTGTCCACAGCTTGAGATGCAGTTCCCCCCAAACCCTTGCACCGATCTTCTTGAAACTTGACAGGCTTTGTGGCCTCAGCAAGAGCTACCAGTCCTGCAGTTCTGACCCCCGACCCTCCCCGCACCATCTTGTAACACATAGATGTGACAGGAGTTTTGCTTTCAAGAATTTGGGGTGCAGTTCCCCCCAAACCCCTGTACTGATCTTCTTGAAACTTGGCAGGCTTCATGCTCTCTGTGGAGTCTATGACCTCTGAAAATTTCATCCAAATTGGAGAAATACAACAAAGTTATAGATATTTTATTGTTTCCCCATTATACCCTATGGCCAGATATCTGAGGTGGCTTCGAGGTGGCTCTGAAGTGCTTCGGAAGCTCCAAATTGCTTCGGGAAGCCTAATGAGGCTAGTGCTTCGACCCAGAAATGCTGCTTCAGACCCCAAAGTGTCTGAGGCTTCCCTGGATCCGAAGCTCTGTCCGAAGCCTCGCACAGCCCTCGTGGAGTCATCTGGACCTGCTGATTTGAAGATGTCCAGTCCCACCAGAAGTTCCCTGACCAGGTCCTCTCTGACCCTGGGCCTGGCTGTGCCTCTCCTGAGTTTGTCTAGGATTCTGGTGGGGGGATGTCCTGGTCCCTGCTCAGATATGTTTCAGAGCTTGTTTGTCATTGAGAGCTTTGCTGCCAATGACTAATATGATGTTGGATGAGCATCTAGCATCTTTTCTTTAAATTAATTGTTTAGTTAGCACTCTCACTGCATTTATCTTAATGCATTTGCCATCATAAAATATTTTATTACTGGCACCTGATTCATTAGTACTCCCATCCTTCCACTTGGTCCTCTGAACACATGCAATTTGTACTTTCCATCTGCCTAGAGCACCTACAAATCCTGTTGTCTTTCTATGAGACTTGAGAGTCCAGGTGCCAATTCTGAGTACTTGGCTCCCTTTGAGTTGACCTTGATTTTGACCCACTCACTTCTTTAGCCATACATAGATGTGGAATTTATGGTATCATTTGTCCATCATTCACAATAGTCAGGGGATCCTGCTGCATGTTGTCTCCATGGTCTGAGGTGCATTCATAAAGTTGAAACTATTTTTATAGATGGGTGCCCTTCCTGATGCCAGTCACAGTTATCAGCAGTAGGCAAAACAGCAAGGGTTTGTTATTTGTTGCACTTGCATTAGCCAGCTACTTTCAGTGTTTTTGCTATCCCTGACCATCTTATATTACACTTAAGGTAGTACATCAGCTGTAAGCTTTTACTACTAATGGCATTGCCTCAACAAGCAAACCCATATTTGTAGCTAGCACCCCTTCTCCTTGGTGAGGTGCAGGTTGACTTTAGAAAGGAAAGCCTACATCTTCCTACTAGCATGTAACTTGCATTCTTTCTGCATCACTTGAATTGTGCAAAATACATCTAATTGATTACAATGGCCTCTTTCATACTGCTTCTGTGACTAGCAATAGCACATTAATAGCAGGCACTCAAAATAGAGATTTTGGCCAAAACTACCAAAATACTCTTCTCGTTATCTGTACTCACAAAAGTATGCTTCCACTGACAGTAAGTCAAATTTGAATTTGTCTGTGTAGCAATTATCCTCTCTAGCATGTTGAGAAAATGTCAAAGCTATCAACATGTTGGGATGCACTTGGAAATGGCATGAACATGCATTCATTTTTATTTTGATATTCTATGTTCATTATTGTTTTGCTAAATGTTGCTGCTTATGAAAATCTGACCATGATAGTTAGTTTCCTTGCTTTCCTGGGTAATCGCCAATGTTCCAGGAAGAGAACTTGTTTAGTTGTACCTGGCTCGCATGTATGAGCTGCAGGAAAAGAATTGAAGGAGGAAAATGGCATGGCCCTCAGCACGTTAAGAAAAATCTTTCACAAAGATCATTAACGGCATGAGAATATTTTGGCACTGCATCCAGTTTTAGCTCTGCCCTCAAGACATGCATCTGTATTGAGCAATGTTGTCAGTACATATTCTTCTCTTTCAAATATCCCACTTATTCCTGAATCTGTGGACAATTTTAAAATAAAGTGGCATTTTCCCTCCTAGTGGCATGACTGCAGTAGTGTTTTCTTTACTTTCAAATTCTCTTCACATTTTTTCTCTAAGTACTGCAGGTAGTAGACAAGTCCAGCTTTCAGTTTATATTTAAACTCTCATGGCTAACTTCCTGAGTTGTTATTTCAGGTGGATGGAGGAAGTGTAGTTAAACTGGCAAGGAGTTTTCAGTGGGGCTAGGTGAACACATCTGCTATTCTTATCTGCTATGTGCCAACTATGGTTCATTCAGTTACCTTTTGTTGTTCTAGCAGCCCCTTGAGGGAACTGGGCTGAGTGAACTCAAACCTCCTATTGCAGGTGCTTTCTCAATAGCACCTTTCTTTCTTTCATTTCAGTCAGGCACCTTCTGCCTTTGACAAAATGTGGCATTTCTCTAGAAGATATTGCAATTCAGCCTTTATAAGTTTTCAGTACCTTTCTTCCCCCTGGTGAGGTGACTATCCATGTTATAGGGAACAAAACAGTAGAGATGAACATTTTTCTTCACCCAAGATATGTACAGACAATTCCCATAGCAGGTGTGCAGATGTGGCATGGGTATGATAGATATGGTTGTACATATGTATGTGTCGCAGGGCACTAAGGTGCCTGCTCCTCTCAGAGCAGAGATTGCCCGGGGAGAGAGCATAAAGAGCCAGATGAGAATCCAGGTGCAGGTTGCCATGATAACCGGTTAATGAGGGAATTGGCTGCACCTGCACCTGGTCAGCTGGCTGGAGGAGGCAGGGCCCTAGGCCTACATAAACCCTAGGGCTGGGACCAGGCAATTGGTTCCCTTCCAGCAGCTGAAGGGGAAGGAGCTTCCAGGAAGGGCCTAGAGATGTGGTAGCTGGCAGATACACTACCCTTAGAACAAATGGGACACCAGGAGCCCATAAGGCATCCTTGCCTACTAGGCACCAAGTGTCAGAGAGGGGCAGAGCATGATGTGAGTTTTGTGTTACGTTACAGCCCAGGGACTCATGGTAGTTGGCTGTTGTTGGTGTGCTGTCTGATAACACTGGTGGTTTGGGTGAGGCTATTTGGAGAAGGAGGAGGCCTCACTGGGGATCCCAGCACTAGAGAGGGCGCAGCATTTGTGGTGCACAGAGCCCAGCACCGAGGGGCACAGCAACAAGGGCTGGGAGAGCCCAGTGCCGACAAGGGGCCGAATTATAATGAGGTTTAGGCAAGACAATGCCAGTGTCATCTGTGAGGCTTGGGGCATGGTAAAGGGGTGACTGGAGCCACACATATGGCCCATAAAGCTGAGAGACTCAGGAACCATTCACAGTGAAGCAGGACATCAAGGGGTGTAGAAACAACAGGGTTATTAGGATCTAGCCAGACTGTGTCCAAACCTAAAGCTCAAGGGCAGCCTCCCTATATTCATTATACCAATAAGACATGGTGGGTGAGAACAAGGGTGCTCGTAGGGCAAGACTGACATGGTTAAGGACCTGGGGGTAACATGACCACCCCTAGGCACCCCACCCTGTTACAGTATGTAAGTATATATTTACCTACCTATTTAGTGCTATAATCAGGGCCAAAAAATCATTAACTAACAAACTCTAAAGCTGCCTTAATCATATTCAAATTAGCACCACCAGGCTTCTTGGAAATGTCACTAGTCTCTCTCTGCCTCAGTTTTTGTAAAGTGCTTTGAACATGTATGTATCCAGCAAAGTGTTCTGTTTTATATTCTT
This sequence comes from Alligator sinensis, assembly GCF_000455745.1. NCBI lineage: Eukaryota > Metazoa > Chordata > Crocodylia > Alligatoridae > Alligator > Alligator sinensis. Next base: position 2,543,510 of record NW_005841992.1, read on the forward strand.
ATTGCTGTGTGTGTATGTATACAAACAGCAAAATACTAAATAAAATAAAGAGCCAATGCACCATGACCTGAAGGTGGAAAAAAATTCAGCTTCTGGGTTCAGCAACAAGGGCAAATTCCACTGTGCAGGTCATCTTTTGACCAGTGGGTAAGACACTGCTGGTTCAAGCAGCATTCCCTCTGATAAATATAAGAAATACCTGCTCAAACTAGTACTATCTTACCGACTGCCAAAAGGTAAAGGAAGACTTTGTAACACTTCTGCACTGGTATGCAAGGCCCTGCCACATGCATTTTGTCTGCTGCTTGCTCTGAATGGCAATGAACACACTGTCCTCACTCAACAATTACAATGTGACTGCAAAATCACATTCTGTTCTGCCTAAGTGGTACAAAATTCCTTCAGAATGAGTTGAGCTGCTTTAAAACAAGCTTTTGGATATCTTTAGGGACTTCAAAAAGCTCTGCTGCAGGCCCTAAAGTTTCCTCTGAAACCAATAGCAAGAGTAACCAGTTTGTCTCAATGACTAAGGCAAGCTATAACTTCAGTTATAATTAGCAAGGCACTGAATAACATCCAAAAGTAAATACAAAGCCAAGACAGAAATGTTAGTATCATCATTTTGCACTTGTGCAAACATAGGGTAAATGATGGTATCAGAACCAAAAAATGTCTAATTGAAAAACAAGATTTAATACATGAGCATAACAAAGAAATCCATGAGAATGGAAGTAAGATTAAAGTAACAATGATAGGCAACTCACTGCTGGAAAGGTTAGCTATGTGTGAGACTAGGTGCTATTTAAGTTACCAATTTATTTACTAAAAAGATTTAAAATATACAAAATAAATTAATTAAACATTTCAGGAGCATCTTCTAAATAAAACCTATGAGTGACAATTTCCTATGGGCATCACAGTGAAAATGGATCTTAAGGAGATATTGAAAGAGACATGGACCACTTCATGAAGGATGCCCTATTCAAATGAGCGGGGTGAAAAAGAGAATAAAGGTATCTGTGGGAGAAGACAATGTAAAGTCAAGGCTTAGCATCACTGGTGAAGAGTCTCAGACTTCTTTTCTTGGCCTTTCTCTCTCAAATCAAGTATAAGATAGATCCAGAAATGAATAAGTAATGGAAGATATGCAGTCTCCTTCACTGGAGGTTTAAAGAGGAGGCTACACAAGCATTTGTCTGGGGTGGTTTAAGAACAGTGAATCCTGCATCACTATGGAAGGACGGGCTTAGCTGAGCACCTGGACTAGGGACAGACATGACATAATCTGGTTTAAGTGATCAGAAACTGGTTTAAACCTGTAACAGAACAGATGTTCAGTGCATATAAACCAGCTTGAGAATATCTCAAACTGGTTTCAGCCAAACCTGGTTGAATGAAGTATCAGACTAAACTGATTTGGCTCAAACCAGTTTATGCAATGTCTGTCCCAGCCCTTGATATACTTTGAAACCTATAATTCTATGTAAGAAATGACTGAATTACAATTACAATTTCTATTTTTTGTGTATGTCTTTTTGTCTCAAACCAACATGGCTACCAAGTACACCCCTGAAACATGGAAGATGCCGAATTTTAGCCACTTTTGGATTTTAAACTTCATTGCGAAACATCAAGGAAGTTTTTTTGCCTCCCTGCCTGCCATCTGACACCTCCAGGGAAAGAATTCTACCTGATCTACACATCAAAGAGCTACTCAGCACAGCTCACAAAGACACTGTCATGGACCCAGAGGGACAGACTTCCATCTTCAGCTCCCTCTGTGCAAAAATGAAGTTTATTTCTTACCTATGGGGACTTTTTACCATCTTATACTATCTACACTTTTCCCAGAACCTGACGAAGGGACTTTGATCCTGAAAGCTTGCAGAAAAGGACAATTTTCTTGCCATTTTCCAGTTGGTCTAATAAAAGGTATCATTTTGGAACCACGAGTTCTAGCTTTTTGTATTGTAAGGAGTGACCTAGAAACCACTATTCAAAGACGAAGCAGAAGAGAATGTTATGTGACGAATGCCCATCTGCAATGATAAGGAGGAGACAGTATTAGATAAAGGGGGCTTGAAAACAAAATAAGAAACAGAGTACTGGGTTATAGGGCTCATTAAAATACTAAAAATCATGCCCCTAGGTGGGGAAAAAGTATGCTAATGAACATACATGTATGCAAATGAGATACATGGCTAAAACACAGGTATAGAGACATGCTCAGTAAAGAACTCCTTGCGTCACTCCTTTATAACCAATCAGCAAACAAGGATGCTTATAAAGGCTCAAAAACTCCTGTATAAAAGATGCTTAGAAATAGTAATCGGGTGTGCTTGTTACGTGAAATTATTCTGCTCGTACCTTTTATTGCTAGCAATAAACCTTCTTTGTACTTTCACCCCTGGTATCTTTATTGGCCTTTGCATACCGGGCACGATCCCAGACTTGAGCTGGGGCTCAACAGTATGAATTACAAATAGATTTAAGGATGAAAATAGGATGTTTAATTTGGAAGTGGTGAAGAAGAGGGACCCAGAGAAGGGACACAAAGAAGGGGTTGATATGATCAGAATGGTGGTCCATGATGACAATCTTGCTAGTGTGGTTCTACACAGACATGAGTGAGATAATGAACTGCCTGGGAGTCTAGAGTGGAAGAAGATGTACTAGTCAATAAAAAATGATGATGAATGCCTGGATGCTAATTTTAGAAGTATAGTCAGAGAAAGAGCCACATCTTGGTGGTAAAAGAGGAAGTGTTAGTATTTTCATTCATCTGGGATGACTGAGTAATGAGTGAAAGAGTGGGGAAGATTTCAGAGAGATGAGAAAGAACTGAGTTTTGACCACATAGAGTGCTTGTACATATGGTGAGGGTTTAGTCCCCTAAATTGTGATGATTAAAAACCCACTATTTCAATTTAGGGGCTTCTGTCACTGTTACAACAAGGAGCCTGATCTTTTTTTTTTTTTTTTTTCATGGAGCCTGCCCGCGTCTCCTGCAGCTGGGAGGTGAGCTGCTGGTGGGCCGAGCAGACTCTGAGCTGTGGGAGGCCCTGATCTTTCCCTCTGCAGTGGCAGCACCCTTTAGGGATGCCCAGGTGGGCTGCTAGCTGGTAGGTGCTGCCCCAGCTCGGGCTCAGGGAACAGTTGGCTCAGGCTGTGTACTGCCTTTGAGCTGGGGCAGCATCTGCCCACTAGCTATCCACCCATCTTGCCCTGGGGGCCACAGCGAAAGACTGCAGACCCCTGCAGCTCAGGGCCCTTTGGCAGCTTGCTCCCGACTGCAGAACAGGTGGGCAGGCTCTGCAAAAAAAAAAAAAAAAAGGGCTCGTCACTTTTTTTTTCCCCAGCAGGGCCTGCCTATGCAAGATTCTCCAAGGAGCCTAAAGGAGTTAGGTGCCAAAATCCCATTTGAAATTGAGTTCTTATCTCCTTTAGACTTCTTGGAAAATTCTAGCCTAAAGTGGTTCTGATGCATTAGATTCCCTGCATCTCATAATTGTCCTACTTCTACAGTCATTGTCAGCCGTATCTTCACAACAATAAATGATGGATAATAGAATAATAGTGACACAATGATATGCAAAAGCTTGTTTTAAAACAACTCAACACATTCTGAACTGCATCACAGTCCACTGGCTGGGGAATTGGCTCTGTGGTCAGATCCAGAGAGTGGTAGTTGACTGAAGTCAATCACCGTGGTGCGCCATGACCAGTGGTGTCCCCCAAGGCTCCGTCCTTGGGCCAATTCTTTTCAACATCTTTATTAATGATGTGGACATTGGTATCAGAAGCAGACTGGCCAAGTTCACTGATGACACCAAACTTTGGGGTAAAGCGTCCACACCCAAGGACAGGATGGTGATCCAGGCGGACCTTGACAGGCTCAGAAAATGAGTGGATGAAATCCTGATGGCCTTCAACACCAAAAAATGCAAGGTACTCTGCTGTAGGGAAGAAAACCCGCAGCATATTTATAGGCTCAGCTGTGCTAAGGTTTCTAGCACCATGGCCAAAAGGGACTTAGTGGTCATGACTGACCACAAGATGAATATAAGCCACAAATGTGATGTTGCAGTCAGCAAAGCAAGCAAAACTCTGTCTTGTATCCATAGATGCTTCTCTAGCAAATCCCAGGATGTCATCCTTCCTCTGTACTCGACCACACGTGGAGTACTGTATCCAATTCTGGGCTCCACAATTTAAAAAGGGTGTGGAGGAGCTCGAGAGAGTGCCCCATGGGATGACAAGGTCAAGCGGTCACAAACTCCTTCAAGACCATTTCAGTCCGGACATAAGGAAGAACTTCTTCCTTACTTAAGTAAAGAACTTCTTTACTGTCCGAGCCCCCAAGAACTGGAATAGCCTGCTATCGGAGGTGGTTCAAGCACCCACATTGAATGCCTTCAAGAGATATTTGGATGCTTATCTAAAGGCCTGGAACAGACTGCTGCCAGAGGTGGTGCCAGCACTTGCTCTGGACTCCTTTAAGAGTCAATTGGAAGTTTATCTTGCTGGGATCCTGTCACCTCAGCTGACTTCCTGCCCCTGGAGCAGGGGGCTGGACTCGATGATCTTCCGAGGTCCCTTCCAGCCGTAATGTCTATGAAATCTATGAAATGAAGGAGTTTTGTACCTCTTAGGCAGAACAGAATTTTTTAAATCGGAGTTCAGTTCTTCCTGTAAAGAAATAAAAATTGTCAGTACAAGTATGAGATAATTCAGTTCTTTCTATAAAGCACAATTCCGAGCTGCTTTCCTCCAAGAAATTCTATTTCACCTAAATGATATAGCTGGCTCCAAATGAAGTATGTGGAGCAATGGGAGAACAGAAAAGCTTTTCCATGAATATTTGTAAATTCATACACATCCAATCTTAACAGTTTTAGTTGGACTGCAAGAAGTATTGTATCCTACTTCCTATAGTAAATATTTACATCAAACTATCAAACAGTCACCTTACCAGAAAAATTCCACGTGTATCCATAACAGATAAGATAGATGTTGATGTAGTAAAATGAAACAAACAATACGGGCCAGATTTTAACATTGATTTATCCTAATTTTTAATGCAAACACTGTGAGAGTTCCTGAACCTATAGATCTGGGGGGGTGTCTGTGTATTTCCATATTCATTAAACATGTGTAAATTGGACCAGAGCCACAAAAGTCTGATTGTGCTTGGATCTTCCACAAAATTCAGGACTTGTCTGATCTAGGGTTTTTTGTCTGGTTAGTTTTAAAGAGGATAGCAAACTTAAGATTCAGATACAAATTTCATATGTAAGTGATGTTTAGAGGAAGGGTTTTAGTTCAGGTCCATCTCCTAGAACCCTCAGAAAAGGACTGCATGAGAGAAAAATGGTGAAAAATGTATCGTGCATACAAACTTATCTTTGAGTAGAATACTAATTGGTTTCCCATAAGGTACTAACAGTGTTTGCAATCTAGAATTGTCGACATTTTAAGCTTAACTTTTCAAAGCTAGACACTTTACTTGTGCATGCACAAAAGACAAAGGCAAGGGAGGAAAAGGGTTTTCATGTATGATTAATATGGAGCTACAGATGCAAGCAGTGATACAAAGAACAATTTATATAAATGGTTAGTCACACTGCACATGATACTCCATATTTGGTGTAATTTTAGTACCTATTTTTAATGGATCCAAATATAACTAGGAGAAGGGTGATTACATAGAAAATGGATTACAGACCAAACAATATATGGGGAAATTGTAGGACACTATTAAATGTCATGTTGCTTTCAGTTACACTTACCTGGGATATTCAGTCAGGTGATTAATAGCTGAGATAACTGCCCTTGATTGTCTTTCTGAAGACTGATCTAAAAGCTCAGCCATAGTAATGAGTATTGCCAGTGTTTTCTGTGACTGTTCACCTATTTAAAAACAGCTGTGTTCATGGCGCGTGCTTGCGCGCTCTCTCTCTCTCTCTCTCTCTCTCTCTCTCTTTCTCTCTATGCACTTCCTAAAAAACATTCAGTTAGCTTTGTTCTACTTACACAGAAATTCATGAAAGCAGTTTCAGACATGCTGCTCAGTAGTAAATGTATCTGGCTGCAATGACAGAGCTCTGCTGGCTATGACTAGCCCCTTGCATATGCCTGAGGCCTAACTGTCTGCCCACTTGGCAAACAGATTTTTTTCTGCTGACTATTACAGATCTATTCCTCACATTGTGTGCTGACAACCAATAAAAAGGAAGCTAATATATTTTACAAAGGACGCTTTTTAATCCAGCAGAAAGACAGTGTTCTCCAAACTCCTTACCTGAACCCCGATGAAAGAACAAACTAGACAAGTATCTGACTACACCCTTCTTAGCTATGACCACACATTCAGTTGGCATTTT
>NW_005841992.1:2549902-2563889 GCF_000455745.1 Alligator sinensis
CTTTGCCAGATGGGGGCATGAGAGCCAGGAACAACTGATTGTTGATTTCTAGTAGCAATAATCACCTCAAAATGGTAGGTAATACAGGGGAAGGGGCATAGTAACATAAAACCCTTCACTGTCCTCCAACAGAGAATGGAAGAGAGCAACAGTTTGTGTCCTGAAGCAACAATCTAGCTTTATCTAACCCTGCATGTCAAGTAACAGTCATTCATGGCTTGGGAGAGAACCTTTTTTTGAGCTCTTTTTTTGTTTCAGTTTTTCTTATTTACCTACCTTGCCTTGGGAGACATAAACTTCAATAGCTTCCTCAAACACTGTTCTTGATCATGAATGACGTTTCAGAATAAAGTTATCATAAATCATAGCATGTGACTTATTTTGTAACTGATAAAAATAAACCAGGGGAGATGGAATTTTAAATATCAGGTAGTGAATACTCAAAGGGCTTGTAGGTTCCTGCCAATTTATAGAATTAAAAAAAAACTATACACAAGTGTTCAGTAGAGAAAAGCAGTGAACACAGTGGTGAAAGCCCTCTCTGTTCACTCCAGATCCAGTGGCAGAGTGGTAACTAACAAGTTTTGTGCCCTGAGCAAAACTCTTCTGTGCCCTTGGGGGCAGAAGGAGTGCCAAGCAGTGGAGTGAGGAGGGGCGAGACCCCAGCTGCTGATGCTGCTTCTGTGTCCCCCCCGCCTAGTTCCTACAGCCAGCCAGTGTGGAGCTGCTCCTGTCCACCTGCTACAGCCAGGGGCTTCTGCTCCAACAGAGGCACCTGGGGGCTGAAGGCACTACTCCATTGTTCCCTTTCAATCAGGGCTCCCTTTAGGATGGTGGCTACCTCCAGGTCACTCTTTTCCCCCTATCCCCCAGTGACAATACTGCACTTAGTTGGATAAATTTTAGTGGATCGAAAGTTCAGTGCTTCAGAACTTCTTCCAGCAGCCCTTCTAAACATTATAAGATGAAGAAATAAGAACGGACACATGAGTAAAGAAGAGCCTAAAGAAGAGAAAAAAAGTGTCCCTAAAAGATTAAATTCAGACTTGGCTTTTACTCATCTAAAGTCTTGCCATTGACTACAACAGAAGTGAAGTCACGCACTTAAAGTGCCATTAAAAATGCTTCTCCATAGCATCTCCATTCTGTCACCTAATTTGTTGCCATTTTGTGTAGCTTTGGTGTTAGACCAAGTTCCAGTTCTTGTGTCATATCATATATTGTGATTTCATGTCTTGCAGAACTCTTACATGACATCTTGAAAAGCATTTATTTTCCATTGGACTTGAATTAAATACCATCTAGTTATTATTTTAGGGGAACAGAACAAGTAAAAATAATGGAGATAGTCAGGAAGCCTGAACTAAGTCTGCACCCTTCACAAAATATCTCAAAGGATAGGGACAGAAGTTACACATTAACTGGTTTAAGTGATCAGAAACTGGTTTAAATCTGTAACAGAACAGAAGATCTGTGCATATAAACCAGTAGCAAAATGGCTGAAACTGGTTTATGATAAACCTGGTTGAAAATAGTATCAGACTTAACTGATTTGGGTCAAACCAGTTTATGAAACTTCTGTCCCAGGTCCCTTCCTGGTTCAAATTAAATCACAGTCCCCCAGCATCCCAGCATGTTTTGCAGCTCTGGGCTGGTCTATGCTGTCTGCTCCAAACAGCAGGCTTGGCCCACCCCTTAGCTGGAGCAGTGAGGGCTGGCTGACAAGAGAGTGGGGGAGCAAGCCCAGCTGGGGATGCAGCCCAGTCTGCAGAGAGGGGGACAAAGCCTCCTAGGCAAACCCTGGCTGGAGTCTGGGGCCAGGGACGGGGGTTAAACACCCCTTCCCCCACTCAGACTTACTGCTGGATGAGACAGTGGACTACAAATCCCAGAGGCAGGTACCTCAAACTCAAGCAAGAAGAGGAAATGATGAGCAAGCCTGCAGAGTCCTGTGGTTGTGATTGTGGACTGCAAATCCCAGAGCCCTCAGGGGCAGCAGGAAGAGGAAGAGAACAAACAGTCCATGCTGGCTATGTGCCAGAGAGTCATGCTGTAGTACATCCCAGCTTCTGGCACTGAGGGCATGTGGATGCATTTACTGAATGAAAGGTAAATGTCTGTTTCAATTTAATTCTCTGGGGTGGATGATTTAATTGAAACTTCTGTTTCAATTTAATCTCTGCAGTTTAGACTGACCTGCAAAGACTAAATCAATTATGTCTCGGGCTTTTTGCCTGTCTGAACTTAGCCAAAAGGACAGGATCTTAAAGGATGCTATTTCCATTGGGAATAAAAACCTTGCCATGTGAAATTGCTACTGTTGACTTCAGTGGAAGCATGAATCTGCCCCAAAAGCATTATGTTATGTTGGAATGACTTGTTGCATCAATTTGCATAATATCAGAAGTATGCTAGAAGAATGTCAGACATCCAAATCTGCTGCTCACAAGAGTTTGTAGTTTAGATCTTAGAATAACATTAGCAATGCTTGTCAATAATGTGCCTATTGCACCCAGAGATATTCCTTTCTTGCTGTGCTCTTTGGACTAAGTGATGTCAGGTATAAGAGTGTCTTTCTTCAGCAAGCATCTACACAAGTCTTGACAATGTGTCCTTTTCTGCTCCCACACCCCCTGCCCTATTTGAGACACAACTCCACTTGCCCCGCCCATGGATACTTCATAATATAGGAAAGGTGAAACCTAGATGGGTATACTTAAGCTCCTGTTCTTCTGTCTCTGCAGTTCTCCCTGTCTCCTTGGCAGTGTAATTTTATTGAAGCTATTTCAAATCCGTTTTGACAGAGTCAGCCTTAGGAATTACCTGTCTTCTTCAAAAGCAGGGCCTGGAGGTGGAAATGGAATTATAATTGAAGGCCATGCTACCTTTTCCAACATGGAGCCAGCAAGGGGTCATGCCCTCCACCCCAGTTAATCCAACTCGCCACATTTCCTGCCCAGAATAGATTGCTATCCATATGCAAAAAGTGATGCTACTCACTCACAGCACAGAAGGTGTTATGCAAGCTGAATATTTAGCACCAGCTCAAGAGTCAGAGACAAGGATATCTATACTGAGATGCAGCTAAATTTTCTACCACTGTGTAGATGAATCCATATTAAATATCATCAAAAAGAAGACTAACTTTAAAAAAAGCCTCATGTCCCTTCTTATTTAAATGGTTGTTATCTTAGCCTAATAAAGCAGCCAAAACACTGTTCTCATATTCTTCCTGCACTCTATTAAAGCAGTTCTAAATGCAATTGCTACTAACTTTGCTTTTGGTAAATTCCACCCTGCCATAATTATGCTGATATGTCTTCAAAAGAGAACACTCTGGCAAAAGTGTTTATTGGGAGGCCTACTGAGTTGCAAATTTAATTTTGCATTAATTCTCTGAATGTACTTGAGGCTGGAATTCCATTTTTCTTGCCACAGCTTTTGACATATATAGCCAGAAGTATCTGGACTAATAAGGAGGATTTCACAAGACAGAATTATAGAAACAAAGTATTGTCATGCAACTTCTATATGATCCTAATAAATCTCTCACTTGGCATATCAAGCCAAACAAAGCAAGACCATGCACGAGTGATGGTATATCTGAGAGAGCTCCTTGGCAAAGCTGTCCTCATCAACCAGCGACAAACCTAGTGACTGAAGGGTTTTTAAATGGTCAAGTTATAACATCACTAAGAAATTAGTCTTCAAAAGAACATTTTGACCCATCAGTACTGTTGATTTTATAGTCATCTGGGTCATAATAAAAAACCAAAGCAACCCAAAATAGCTTTGCCATAGAAACTCCTCCTTCAGTTGGTTACCCACAGTGGCGGAAAGGATTTATGAAGGCATTAAGCATCTAAACAAAACACTCTAGGTTCTGTAATTTAAAATGACAGCTGATTTTAATTTTTTCTTTGGCACTTGCACACACACTTCCTATTGCAAACTTGATTCATTTCTTTTAGCACTGGAAAAAATGTTAAAGCTGGAATGGGAAGTCAGGAATGTGGAAATTCATACATTGCGTGCATATGTGGTTTAGTAGTGTGTGCCATTTGTACACATCACTTACTGGGGAAGTTAAATCACTTTTTGATACAAATTGCAGCAATTGCTTCCAAAACTCCATTGACTGAGAACAACAATCTCCACAACCTGTTATTGAAATAACTCTTGCCAGCTGAAAGCAAGCACCATTTTTGGGGAATATATTTTGCTGCTTTTAGTATTCAGGCTACAAAACTACATTATTTTTGTTGCATCTAAGAAGGGTGTGTCTACAGATAATTTGATCCAGGATGAGTTCACTTGTGAGTCAGTTACTCACGAGTAAATGCTTTCAGGCAGGCATCTACACATGCAGTGACCTGGGAACAAATTTGCTGTTCCTAGCAGTGAATTGCTGCCACTGACTGGGGCCCTGCAGTAGGTCCTTACTGCCATTGGGGGAGCTCGAGGCTCCAGCCAAAGCTGCCAGTCACTTGCATCCATTTTTAAAAGGCAGCCCTGCTCCCTGCTCTGTTACTTTTTTGGGACCAACATATGGCAGTTCTCTTGCCACAGCCTCTGCCTCCCTGTGCCATGGCTGCTCCAGCCCCTGCCAGCAATACCCAGTGCCTTTGCCTCCTATTGGCCATGGTACTGGTCCTGCTGGCCCCAGCAGGCCCCCACCACTGAAGTCCTGGGAAAGTGGCGCACCTGGCAGTGGGGGCCAGGGCACCAGGTGCACAAGGTACTGGACAACCACTTCCTTCCACACTCTCTGCTGTAACCCACCTGGACAGCCACCCACAGACCCCCCACCCCCAACCCCACCACCTACCCCTAGCACCATGGTCACTGCAGACAGTTCTCAGAAAAACACTTTATTGCCTTTACAAGAAACAGACTCCTCCTCCCCCCTCCCTCCCCAACAACAGAGCCCTTTCCTCCTCCCTCCTGATCAACAGAGCCCCTCCATCCCCCACCAATAAAGCACCCTGTTCCCCGTGCAAACTATGTACAACACATGAAGTGCTGTTGTTGTGTGCGTGTCCTCCCAGGCAGGTAGCCATGTGGTGGGGGCACCTAGAGGGCAGAGCCTGGGCACAGGCAGCCAGCACCCCTGGCCTGTGGCCATTCCACTGTGGGTGCGTATGCTGCAGTGAACCTAGCAGGCAGGGGGCTCAGCCAGGGGCCACAATGGCCAGTGGTCCCCTGGTGCAGGTGGCTCCCCCTCTGGCAGCTGGTATCCAGGGCCAGCAGGGCCAGTGCATTGTCCTGGCCCCGCTCCAGGCAGCTCTGGCTCTGTGCCTGAATGGGGCCAGGGCAAGCAGCTAGCCTGGTCCCAGGGTAGGGGGGCTGGGTGGCAGGGGACCTGAGGTGGGTGGTCAAGGAAAAGGCTCCTAGCCAGTGGAGGTGGTGCTGGGCCTCCACCCAGGACCATGCAGGGGCTTGCTACTGGGTGGCAGGCAGCTGCCAGAGGCCAGGCAGGGCTATGGTTGGAGCTGGGCAGTGGGCAGCAGGAAGGAGACTGCCAGGGCCACAGCACCTGGCAGTCATCCTCTGTGGCCTCCACTGCCCTGGCCACAAATGTAGACTGCTCCCGCAGAGCCTCCACCCATGCATACTCCAGGGCTCTGCCCAGTCACACGCATCCTCATGGATGACATTCTCTGAGTGCCAGGCCCACCCTTCCACCAGGCGGCCCTCTAATGCTGTCACCAGCTGATCCAGGAGGGTCCTGTCCTGGGTCCTCCTGTGCCAGAGCCAGCACATCTGTAGGACCCTGGCTAGGGCCAGCAGCAACCCTGAGGCTGCATCCTGCCTGCCAATGGCAGCATCTCCCTCACATGCAGCTGCAAGCCTTACAGAACCATGAAAAAGAAGCTGTTTGTGAGAGTCTGCAACATTTCTGAGATAAGATGCTCTGTACCAGGGGCCCATGCGCTGCCTGGCCTCAGATTGGGGGTCAGGTGTGCACAGGTGTCCAGGAGCCATGGCAAATCAGGTGGGCAGGCTTAGGCCCAAGCAGCCACCAGCTGAGCCCCCCATCTCTGCTTGCTCCATGTGGCCAGCCTGCCCCTGCTCCATTCCCAGGCCAGGACATGCCAGGCTTCTGCCATGAATTGCTGATGTGGCTGCAGATGGACTGATGGGTGTCCAACCCACTACAACCTGTTGTTGCTGATTGTCATGCTACCCCGGGAGAACCTGAGCACCTGGCATGAGACCCTAAACTTTGACAGTGCAGGGGGAAATTCTGGGCTGCCCACACCCTCCACTGCTTCCTGGAGGGCTACCTGTGGCTATACTACACATCCCTGCCCTGTGCAGCCAAGAAGGACATTGCTGTCAGCAATACATGTTCCTCAGTATGTGAGAGGCCAATGCCTGCCAAGGTGCAGGGGCATGGGCTGCTCAAGAAATTTTTGCACTGCTTCATGCTTCCCTGTATGCTGTGGGGGGAGTGGGGGAGATGGGCCAAGGGCTGGGGCAAGGAGGCCCCTCCCCCAGTGCAGGGCTTATCTTGTGGCCAGGGCTGGTGTGTCTGGTGGCTCTAGTCAGTCCCAGCTGGTGGTGATGGCATGCGACTCCAGGTGGACTTGTCAGATGGCAGGGCATGGTGTGTGGGTGCCCAATCAGGAACCCACCCCCCAGGGAGGAGCTAGTGTTACTGGTGGCTGGCAGTGTCATGGTTGGCCACACCTCATGGCTGGGGCTGAGTCTGCAGAACCATCAGGGCCTTGTGGTCTGGGCTTCCTGAGCTGCTGATGAAGGCTACAGGCAGGAAGGTCAGTGAGATGGGCTATTGGTGCCCCAAGGGGCCCACCCCCAGTGAAACATCACTGCGGGTGCCAAGCCACAGCAGAGGCTTAGACAGGCTGCCTGTGCTGCTGTACAGCTGGCATGGCTGTGGCCTTGGTCCCGGGCTGTGAGGATCTCTATCAGCTGCTGCATAAAGAGCATGGTTTTGCGGGAAGTTCCCAACCAACAGTTGTGGTCAGAGATAGAAACTCACTGTGCCTGCAAGGCTTTGACCCTTATGCAGCATTGCTGTGTTGATTGGTTGTGCCTGCATTCCCACGTCTGGCCTGACAGCCCCTCAGAGACATGGACATTGGAGCGCCTGCCCTGAATGAACTGCTGCTGCACCTCCATCTCACCCCACAGCACCACGAGGTCACCGGTTTTCTGCGACCAGTTGCAGCCTCAGGAGGTGGGGTGTGGTGTCGGCAACAAGGCCACTGGGGTTCCCATGCTGGCTCTCTGTGCAGCTGGCCTCCTGGTGTTGTGGCTGACCTGGAGCAAATTTGCTCCCAGTTGGTGTCTACATATGCATTACTGTTCAGTAACTACTAATGAATAAATTTGCTACTTGCATTTGCAAGTAGCAAATTTACTTGCAAGTAGCAATTTTTACTGAGCAGTAAGCATGTATACAGGTAGACGTGCACATTATACACTACTGCACAGTACAGCATCTCATGTAGATGCACCCAAAATGAGATTGTAAATCTTTCTTTGACTTTCTTTCTTCTGTTTAAGAATCCAGTGATTTATATATATTCCCATCTTTAGCTCACTGACTCCTTTAGTAACAATTGATGAAAATGAATGCATTTCTCTTAGCTGTAGGAAAAGGTCTTCATTTCAACAGTTGTTGTGTGAGCAGACAATGTTGTATTGGCCTCCAGCATATAACTGCTCCCATGGTGTGGGTGCAGAGCAGAGTAGTAACCTAGATTTTATATGGCAAGGAAAAAAAAAATTGTTGTTGACTTTCAGATGGTTGAGGAATAGCAGGACTTAACCAAAACATAACTATAACTCATCTACCAGTTTGGGAAACTACTGTATATAGCTACAGAGTAGGATTCTGTTCCTTCCTTTATACCATTGTGTACATCTGAGAACAGACCTGTTTCATGTGTGTGCTAAGGTGTAATGTTTCCATATTAACCTTGCTGGTTTTGTTGCCCATCTCTTGCAGTTTTGCACTATGTGTATATTTCTTCAACCTCTGTTCTTGATCATGAATGATTTTCTAGCAATAAAGTATTAGAAACTATAACATGATATTTGTAACTAGTAAAAATAAACCACAATAAATAGAATTTTAGATATAAAATAGTAAATGAACAAAGGACTCATGGGGTTCTTGCACTATCTATAGAATAAGTAAATCATATGCAAGTGTTCCATTCAATATTGCTGTGTTGTATTACACAGAGAAAGCTGTTCTTTCTGCCAGATAGGATCATACAATTCTTGACCTGGCTTCCAGATACAGTATGTGCTGAGGGGTTTCAGAAGACTTCCTGGGAGCCCTAGGTAGTTGTTGGAGAAGAGGCCAAACTCCCAGGATAATTCCTTTAACTCTGAGGGCAAAGTCTTCTAGAATCCCATGTTTACGAATACTACTTTGAAGTTATTTTCTCATAATACATACCAGGACAAATGCTCTGCTTCCACTACCTGCTCAGCAAGAAAGGTTCTATTAAAATTGTAGTCAGAAGGCATGAGGCAGCTGGAACAAGATAGAGGATGGTATTGCAGCAGAATCTGGTTAAAACCAGAGAGGAAAACCAGTTTGTGGAGTTTTTATTGCAATGATCATCTCCCTACTACTGGCTGAATAGACAGCTCCCTGCTATACATGTAAGTACTTTTTAGAAGTCCAAACCCACAATGTTTGGCTAAGGATGATTCCCTGACTGGTGGGATGACATGTTCTCCAGTCCAACAATAAGTCAATTCTGAACACACATTTTTAGGGTTGGGAAGGAAAGTATGCCAAAATCCTAATAATTTTGGCCCTGGTCCACATCATCAGACCATGAAGATGACAGGTTCCCTCATTAAAAAGAAGGGAGTAGCAGTGGAGTCTCTCCACAGAGGCTGCCACAGCTAATGAATTGGTTGAGAGAGAGAATTCATTTCAACCTTATCTATCTTTCTCTTTGCATGTCATTCCAGCATTGTTTAGGCTTATCTCTATCCAGTAACTATCATTTGCCAAATATTCAGCTTTTTAGTTGCAGTTCTTTTCATTCCAGTTACAAAAACAGATGAACCAAACTTCTCTTGGAAACTCTTCCTTGCTCAGCAGTAGTTGACACTGCAAACTTCCCAATGGATTTGAAGTATATACTTGTAATTAAACAATTATGCATTATCAGGAACAGAGTAAATCAAGCCTTTTATCTGCACAAACCAAACATTTACCCTGAGCTTTTCTGCCAAAAGAACCTAGGGGAAAGATTGGGTGATTTTTCCACATTATGTAAGCAAGTTTATTTTGGGAGCACATGGTAACATGTGCTTTACTTAACTATGTTTGTTCTAGTTCTACAATGATCACTTGATTCCTCACTGATTGGGGGGCAGGGAATGATGCATATGTTATACTGTGTGCAGGGAGTGGTTATGTAGTAGTGTACTGGAATGACTTTTAGCAGCATACCACCAAACTTCTGCCCAGAAGTAAACAGACTGATTACAAAGATATTACTTACACTCAGATGAAACCCTGAACAATCAGTTGGGTGGTTGTTTTTGTTTGAAAGCACTTACTTTGGCAATAGGAAAATCTAGAGCCACTATGACCATCATGCTTCAGATAAAAACGGGAAAAGGCCCACCCATACTCTTCTACTCTGCATTCAATTAACATGCTTACTGATGAGATAGTATTGCCAAATGATTTGCCTACTGGCTGATCTGTTATTGTAAATCTGCTCTGGTTTTAAACTCAAACCATGCACATGCTTATTGGAGCATTTATTTTATAGGACTCTTGTCAGAGTGTACTTCCCTCTTATTTTAGCGTCATAAGTTCAAAGTCATCCTTGAATTCCCACTTAAAGGTCTGAATTTGCATCATTTGTATAAACAGCAGTTGCCTTGAGATGACCAGTTGCCTTTAAATGGCTGCATTAATTTATTTCTTTTAGAGAGGATCTTAGTCAACAGCTTGTTCTTTGTTCCCTGAGGGTGCTCTTACACACAATTTAATAATACCACCTCCCTCATCATTAGCTACATGGAAATTTTCATATGTGCCTTCAAGAAACTGGCTAGCAAATGAAGACTGTAGTAAAATAGATACCTGACATTTATTGAGCACAAAACTTAAATTAAAATAATCAAATGTCTATCTGGACATAGTATTTATGTATGTTTTGTCCTCCCCTTTATCCATTATATATGGCTTGTTTTCTTAGTCCAGCTTCTCAACCTTTTTTGAACTCCAGGCCCCGCTTCATAACTTTTATGAATTAATCAGCACTCCATTTCAGAATCTAATTTATTTATTACAGTTATTTTCTTTTTGCATAGGGGATGGGCAGTGTTGTGGGAGGGGCAGCTGTGGGGGCTGCCTGCCAGGTAGCCCTGCCAGCCCCTCCACAGCACCCTTGTGCCCCAGCCAGCACCCTCCGCAGTACATTGAGCTGGATCAGAACAGCCCCAGGTTAGCAGGCTGACTCCAGGGTCCCTTGCCAGCTGGAGCTGCTCTGACCCAGCTCAATGTGCTACGGTCCCGAGTGCACATGAAAATGGGTGCACCCGGGAGCAATAAACCCTTCCATGAAGTGTGCCAGAGTTTATTAGGGCGCACTAATTGCACATGTAGATGGGCCCACTGACTGCAAAAAGTGACACTAAAAAGGAATAGATGCACAATCTCACTACTTTAAAGGGCTGACATACCATAGTGCAGCAAAATCAGTCGTGACTCTTGTTTGTCCACTTCTATCCCATGGTGAGAGAAACTTAAACCAGGGTAGCTTTCCCCTGAATTAAACAGGTTCAATTACTTCACTTCTAAGCAGTAAGTACCACCGCCCCTGTTAAACTGGCATAATAGTTCATTTGTCCATGCCGTAAGTGATTCCTTGGTGACTTCAATGCCTAGGTGAGAGACCTGTTACCAGGCACTGAGGGGAGCTTCCAGTACTGAAAAGATTCCACCATTTTCTTATGGACAGTAGAGAAGGAGTCACTGATGGTAGTAAGGTTTTTCCTAGGTTCCACAAGAATGAATTTGCCATCATAAAGGAACATGCATGAAATTGTCAAGTTAATCATTAATTCCAATTGAACATGAAGAGGCTAGCACGGTTCCCTGAGTTAGGGCATTATTGACAGTGCATGCTTTTCTGATCTGCCCAATCAAAAGAAAGAGATTTCTATGGTTATTCAATAATGTGGCTAAGAGTCACATAGTGCTGCAGTATTTGATGATTCTTGTTGCCTCAAGCAGTGAGTGGCCCCGTACCACATTGTAGGTCAGTGATTCTCAGTCCTTCAGTGCGGGGTGCCACTCAGCATTAGAACTGTTAGGTAGGCAAATACATACACCCGATTCACAAGATAACACCAGAGATTTGAGATTGGAATCTGTAGTGTCAAAAACATTCTTTCCTTTTGTGGACTTTTGAGGTCTTTGCAGCATAAGAGTTGCTCTATTATTTTTCCATAGTTAAAAAATGAGTCACAGCTGAGCTGGCATTTTAAGGGATGCCATGAATCTAAATAGATTGAAAATTACTACTGTAGGCATTGGACAAGTCTATCAGCTCTAGCTTTTAGGTTTTGCTGGAAGCTGATTTCCACATGGCAGTTGAAACTACCCTGTCCTTTGGTGAGATAGCCTTTGTGATAAGGAAGATGTGAGCCAGTACAATCTTTGATGATAACATATAAATGGCAGAGACAACTGTTGTTTAGGAGGGAGCATATTTTAATGGCAATGACTAGTGCTTCACGTTAACTTTTTGTGACTTTCTCCCCATAATGTACAGCAATGAATCTTTCTGCCAATCCTGCCCATTAGATTTGAATGAAGGAGACTAGATGGATGGTATGTGCTGAAAACTATGTTGTTTTCATACCATTGGAAGATACAATCTGCACGTAAACAAAGAAACCACCATACTTTGAACCTTCAACTCTCAACACTGCTGCCAGCTCTTTGTCTCTCTATATTTATCTCTGATTCTTTCCATTTCCAATTAGGATTAAACTTAATACAAATATTTAATGAAGCCCTGCATCTCCTGAAGTCTGGAACTACCAAGCTGACAGATGTGAGACAGATTTGAAAAAGGAAGTGAAAGATCTGAAACTTTAGACAAAAAAAATAATCCTGACTCACAGTGTCTTTTCTGTAGGCAGTAATGGCTACCCATGAGGGCTGTGCGAAATATCTCTGGCTGTTTCATTTTGAAGCTGTTTCAATTCATTTTGAGCTTGAAACAGCGAAATTGAAATGAAATGAAGGGCTTTGAAACAGCCTCAAAACAAAACAAAGGAAGTCAGAACATTTCGAAAGTTTTGAAACATTTCAAGTTTCAAAGCTCAAGCTGGGCTTGCCTTCAGGGAAACAGAAAGGAAAGAGAGGGAGGGGGAAGAGAGGGGAAAGGCAGCTCTGATATTGACTATGTAGCTGGCCAGTGACTGTGATCCTTCCCTGAGGTCCCTTCCAATCCCAGTGCTCTGTAGGAGGGATGGAAAAACAGCATAAAAGGCAGCATTGTTTGAACTGGCCTGCTTTCTGCCTTGGGGTCTGATAGTTACTAAGCTATCTTCCAGCAGTTCAGGAGCATTAGAAAATGAAGGCTACTACTACCATTGATTTCAATGATTTCCTACTTGCTAGCCTAGCAAGTGGGATTCCACAATACCTTTTGCTTTCTTCTAGATCCTTTTATTTTATTATTATATTCATTGATTTATTCTTTTCAGTTTTATAATGATATTGGATATTACACTATAGAATTTATATAGGAAGGGAGATACATTTATATTTTATTTCTATACATTTATACCTTGTGGCATATTACATACATTATAGAATGTTTCACTTTTAATAACCAACACTTCCTCCAGATGATGGGAACAGCTATGGGCACCAGAATGGCCCCACAGTATGTCAACCTTTTTATAAGCCACCTGGAAGAACACTTCCTCAAGAACTGCACCATCAAACCCTTGCTATACTTAAGATATATCGATGACATCTTCATCATTTGGACTGAAAACCTGCATCTCTGATTGAGTTACATCAGAAATTCAACAATCACCATCCCTCCATCTGACTTTTTCTAGAATACTCCAGCACCAACAACTTCTTTTTAGACACAATGATCAGTAACCAGAATGACAAAATATAGACCATGTTATGCAAGAAACCCACAGACCAACATACATATCTGTACAGAACCAGCAATCACCCTAAACACACCACAAAAGCTGTGATATGCAGCCAAGCCCTCAGATCCCACCGAATTTGCACTGAAGAGAACACCTGGGATTGCCACCTCACCAATCTTAAAAAAGGCTTTCACTCAACAAGGACACTCCTCCAGAGAGAGAGATCACACGTTTGAAGAGCCACCTGGATACCATGTGAAGAACTGCTGCAGTACAGAAGAAAACCCCCCACACATCGCACACCACTGGTTATGACATATCACCCCTCCTTCAAACCCATATGGAAAATCCTCAAACAGTTGCAACCCATACTAGAAAAAGACCCTATTCTTAAAGAGATCTTCCCAGAGCCACCCATCCTAGCCTTCAAACAAGCACCAAACCTCGCTAACCTCATTGCCAGAAGCAAACTTCCTCAGACCCAGAACACACCAAATGGATCCAGACCATGGCATGACAAGAAATGCAAAACCTGCCAACACATCTCCACCACCCCAACAGTTACTACACCCCACAACAGAGCCATCAGCATTCCCGGATCTTACAGCTGCATCTCCGGAAATGTAATATATCTCATCCAATGCACCAAATGCCCTGATGGAAAATACACAGGAGAGACCAAACAGCAACTGCGCACCAGAATGAATGCACACAGGAAATCTATCAAAGACAGAAATACCCAGTTACCTGTGGGGGCACATTTCTCACAAGAAAACCACTCTCTCCAATCTCTCAGTCCTGATCCTCAAAGGAAACTTACACAACACTTCCCAGAGACGAGCCT
>NW_005841992.1:2564500-2567512 GCF_000455745.1 Alligator sinensis
TGCCCACCCAAACTGAGAGACAGCCTCTTTCCTACAACTAGCAGGGATGAGGCTTCCAGAACCAGCAAGGAAAAGGGAGCAGTGCTAGTGCCACTGCCTGTGCTTGAGTCTGCATCGCCTCCAAGAGCACCAGCCATAACCCCTCCCACCACCACCATGACAACAAGAAACATCAGCAGCAGCACCAGCATGACAATCTCCATTTCACTTCCCATGCTGAACCTCCACCTCCATTTCACTTCCCATGCTGAACCTTCCAGTGCCAGAGGAAGAACCAGAGCTGGATCTGGATCTGAGTGCCCTAGCAAGGGAAATTCTGGGGAAGGAGGGGGAATCAGCTGAGTTTGTGCTCCATACCCCTCAAGTTTTCCCTAGAGCCAGTTCTCCTTCCCCAGAAGGCATTTCAGAGGAGGTTGAGGTAGAGGTTGTGGAGGCAAGCGGCTCAGCTGAGTCCACTCTTCCTGTTGCTGTGCCTCTGCCTGCTGAGGAGGAGGAAATTGCAGCATCCACACATGCATCCACACCCCAGACGCAAGCGGGTAGTGTGGTCTGGAATCATCTTGAGCTGGCAGATGATCCCACATGTGCTATCTGCCTGCACTGCTGAGTCAAAACCAGCTGGGGCAAGGGAACAAACCACATGAGCAACACAGGGATGCTGATGCATCTCCACAGGCACCACCCCCTTGCCCTTGCTCCTCCTCAGCCTGGCACCAGTGGGAGCGTGCCCAAAGGGAAAATCCCCATCTTGCTCCAAAGCCCCCATCCCCCCAAAGCAGAGGCAGGCCACCCTGGAACAGTGGGGGAAAGGTGGACAGAAAGCGGGGGGGTGTTGCAAGGGTCAGCAGGATCACCCAGAGCACTGGGGGGATGCTTGTTGTCAATGGCCAGCCCTTCTCCTTAGTTGAGCGTCCAGGGTTCAGGTGGCTCATGGCGCTTGTGGCCCCATCCTACTGAGTGCCTTTATGCACCACCTTCAGCCTCCTATGAGGCAGGCAGGGAGTACTTGAGGGAAGAGCTGTGCAAGGCAAGTCCACAGGTGGCCTTACACTTCACCTCAGACATCTGGAGTAGCCAGGGTAGAGATCCTCTTTCTCACAGGGCACTGGTGTGACCAGTCAGGCCATCATCGGTGGGCTCTTCTTCAAGCTGAGGTGATGGATGAGTCCCACATGGCAACAGAGATCATAGAGGCCATGAATTGCTTGGTGCAGGGGTGGCTCATTGGGCAGGGCAAGCTCACCCACGGGTTCATGGTCGCCAATGATGGGGCCAATATGGTCAAGGCAGTCTGTGATGCCAACTTCATTGGCATCTGCTGTGTGGCACACAAGTTGCACCTCATTGTTGGACACCTTGGAGGGGGAGAAGGCTGCCAGTGATAGCATCAGCATCACCAGCAAGCTCACTTCCAAATGCAGGAAGGTGGTAGGCTATTTCCACCGGAGCATCAAGGAGGGCAAGATGCTATGGGACAAACAAGCAGAGCTGGAAATCCCACAGCACAAAATCATGCAGGATGTGGAGACTCGATGGAACTCCACATACTTGATGCTCAAGAGGCTGGTGGAGCAACAAAAGGCCATCTATAAGATGGCCTTGCTCAGGGAGATTTGGATCAGCGGCCCTCTTAACAGAGCTGAGCGGGATACCATCTCCCAGATCTTGGTGGTCCTCAAGCCCTTCCACGAGGCCACGAGACCCTCAGCACTGGCAATGCCCTTCTTATCCAGGAGATCCCTGTACTGAGGGAACTTCAGAGCCAAATGGAGAGCTTCCAGGGGATCAATGTTCCTGGGTGGGACAAGCCGCTGTCACCAGACATGCTGGCACTGGTGAGGCGGCTGAAAGAGGGCATCAGGAAATGGCTTCAACCCTTGTGGGCCATTATGGTTCACCTGCTGGCTGCCATGTTTGACCCGAGGGTGAAGGATAATGTATGCAGCAGCCAAACCCTGGATCAGTGAATGGAGGTGCTGGTGAAGAGAGTCAGGGAGACAGAATGGCAGAGGCAGGGGGACATGGAAGAGGGGGATCCACTGTACCATGCTAGCGTGCCATCCACCAGCCAGTTTCCTCCTCCACCACAGGGGCTACCAGTGTGGGCCAAGGGCATGGCTTCCATGGTGGGGTCCAGAGGCACCAGACCCCACCATCAGGCAGGTAGCATTTAGGCCTTTGTGGCTGCCTATCTCACCAAGGATGTGGAACCACTGCTGTGTGACCCCTTGGCCTGCTGGGCAAGTCACAGCCAGATGTGGCCGGATCTGGCCATGGTTGCCTGGGAACACCTGTCCTGTCCACTGACCAGTTTTCCAAGCGAGAGGGTGTTCAGAATTGCTGGGGATGTAGTGACACCCCACCACACCTGCTTGGATTCTGGTTTGGTGGAGCAGTTGGTGTTCCTAAAGGCGAACTTCCCACTACTGGGGTTCCCCAAGCTCCACCTGCAGACAGAGTGAATGTCACCCTCCTCACTCCATCTGCACCTATTTCCTTTTTTCATTTTTTAAAAGCCATTTAATGCCCTGATCTCAGCTGGAGGCGGCACTCACTGCATCACCAGCCAGCAGGGGAAAAACATGTCCCTGCTGAGCTTCCATGCCAGGATGAAATTGGATGTATGGGCTGGGGCTATGGGAAAGGAGGAGGCCCCAGTTCATGGGTATGCCCACTAAAACTGCACTCTGCCAGGGTTGGGGATGCCTGGTGGAACTGCTGGCAGTGCAGTGGCTCCAGGAAATGCCAGGACTGAGAAAGGCAGGTAGGAGGCACCATAACCTCCAGATACCACACGCACACACACAGTCCTGGCTGGGGAAAGCCCAAGCCCATCATGTCTTTGACAGGCCTGAGGCTTGCTGGTTACAGTTGTGAGGCTTTAGGAGTTGTGAGGCTTTAGGTGAGCTCAGCTTAGTTCCCTGGGATGCCAGCTTCTGGGCTAAAAAATCCTTTTTCATGCTGAGGAAGCACCTGCAGTTGGGGGGGGGGGGGGGGTGTTTGTTTTGCATT
>NW_005841992.1:2567540-2581455 GCF_000455745.1 Alligator sinensis
CTGTCATGCATTGCAGGCAAGAAAGCAAGTCAGTGAAAATGGAAATGGAGGTGTCAGGGGGTAAAGGACAGGCTGGGGTTGTTTGGGGGGGAAGGGGGATGTAGCAGCACAGGTAAAAGTGGAGAGGTACCTGGGGAGTCAGATGTCCGACAGGTTGTAGTGTGTCAGAATTCCAATGTCTATATTGAGTCCATGAGTTTCTATACCTAGGAAGTTGATGAAGTGTAGTTCATAGGCTCATCCATGAAAAGTGGCTTGTAAATTCCCTTTTAGGATCAGGCCTGAGAGATTGGAGACAGGTGCTGTTCTGTTGTTGTCTTTGATAGCTTTTTGGTGCATGCTCATTCTGGTGTGCAGTTGTTGCTTGGTGTCTCCATGTATTTTCCACCAGGACATTTGGTGCCCTGATGGAGGTATGTATTGTATTGTGAAGATATCTCTATACTGGAGATATTGTTGGCAGGTTTTGCGTGTCTTCTCATGGCATGGCCTGGATCCATTCAGTGTGTTTTGGGCTGTAGGAAGTTGGCTTCTGGTGATGAGGTTAGTGAGGTTCAGTGCTTGTTTGATATAGACATTGGAATTCTGACACACTACAACCTGCTGGACATCTGATTCCCCAGGTACCTCTCCACTTTTACCTGTGCTGCTACATCCCCCTCCCCTGCCCCGCAACCAACCCCAGCCTGTCCCTCACCCCCAATGCCTCCATTTCCATTTTCACTGACTGGCTTTCTTGCCTGCATTGCATGCCAACCTCTGGCTTCTTTACTATTCCTTTGATCCAGGAACAGTGGGCGTGCGTGCGCGCGCGCGCGCACACACACACACACACACACACACCAACTGCAGGTCCTTCGTCAGCCTGACAAAGAGTTTTTCAACCCAAAAGCTTGCTAAGATATATTTCTGTAATTATTCAGTTGGTTTCCTAAAAGATACCAAATTAGATTGGCCCAAAGGAAAGGACCTTGTCTGACAATGCCATGTCCTTAGACCAACACCCCTAGCACCTGACTGGAAGGACGCAGGGCCCTAGGCACATCTAAACCCCATGGCTGGGGCTGGCAGGGAGAGTTCTCTGGCAGATGCTGGAGAAGAAGCTCGTGCAGGAGAGGAAAGAAAGGCTTTGTGACATTTTGGCTGCCTGAGATGCTGCTGGTGCTACTGTGCTGCTGCTCTCACTAAGTTTATTATTTTACCTGTTGTCATTTAAAAGTGGTGGACTGGACTGAGGCTTTAGGGGAGGAGGAGACCTGATTGGGGCACACTACCATGTCGTGTAGAGGCCCCAGCACCAGTGAAGGTGCGCCTTAACCTTAACACACACATAGTGTCTCCCATGTCATGAGTTTTGCTTGTCCACAGCCTAATGTACAGTTTCCCAGAAACCCCTGCACCTATCTCCTTGAGAGCTAGCAGGCTCCATGGCCTCAGCAGGGCCTAGCATGCCTGCAGTTTTCACCTCGCTGAGCCTTAACACACACACAGTGTCACCCATGTCACAAGTTTTGCTTTCAGCAGCCTAAGGTACAGTTTCCCAGAAACCCCTAGACCTATCTCCTTGAAACATGGCAAGTTTCATCCTCTTAGAAGGAGCTGCCAACCCTGCAAGTTTCATCCAAATCAGGCAAGAAATGACAAAGTTATAGGCAGCTTCATGCTTCCCCATTATAGCCTACAGAGCTGTGCGAAATTTCGAAGGCCGTTTCATTTCAACACTGTTTTGACTCATTCCGAGGTCAAAACAACAAAATTGAAATGAAACAAAGGCTGTCAAAATATTGTCAAAACAAAACAAAGCTAGTCGAAACATTTCGAAAGTCAAAACGTTTCAACCATAGCACTGGGGATGGGAAGACAGTCCAGCTGAGCTGACTTCCCATTCCTGGTGCAAGATCTGGCAGGGGGCAGGGAGGCAGTCCAGCTGGGCTGCCTCGCCATCCCCTGCGCTAGATCGCTAGGCTGTTTCAACTCAAAATTATATTTGATATAAAACATTGTTCCGTCCAGATGTCGAAACTGAAGTCGGAATGGAACAGTGCCATTTTGCACAGCCATAATAGCCTATGGGTGAAAATTTGAAAACAGAACAGCAATTTTGAAATGAAACAAAACTTGAAATGAAACACTGTCCCGCTGAAAAATCAAAATGGAAGTTGAAATGAAATGGTGCTGTTTTGCACAGCCCTACTACCCATATAAATACCCAAAGGCAATTACACATTTTCATGTTGCTTTAATAATAGTGAAAAACACAAATATTGTACCAAAGGAAAATAATCAAATTAAAGAATTATCAAAAGCATATAAATGGAAATTAAAAAAAAAAACATTTAGTAAAATAACATTTCAAACTGAAAGATAAAAGATTAGTGTTTTAAATATAAGCTGTATGATCAATGCAATATTGCCTCAAAATAATAGGAAAACTCTTTGTGTTGTCAATCACTCTTTTTTTGTTCATGATCAGTGTCATCCTCTAACAAATCATACTTAGTTTCATTTGCCGTTCTTGATATTGAAAGACTTCCACTTGTAATCCCTCTGTTTCTGGGTTACTCTTCTATCTGTAGTTGGTAACCTCCCTGCCTGGGTCCCACACACACATTATTGTGATACGACTATCTCCTTGCACAGCATTGTTTGCCTAATCTGTAATAAGCAACACTGCCAAAATCTCAGTTTTCACTTGTGAAAATTCAAAGCAAAGATCAACAGTTTTTCAGTGAGCTGGATTTAAACCAGTGACCTAGAAGCAAAAGTGTCCATAATCCATTACTAATTTCCTGAATCATCCAGTCTTGTCATCATGAATGTTCCCATATAGCTATACATGCTTTCTCAACTCTGAACTATATTATACTTTAATGTTTTACATGCAACTTGATAACTTAATGGCAGAAACTTTCAGTGCTTAACAGCTGACCAGTAAGCAACCTAGAGGAAGCATGCAGTCTACCAGTATTTGAATCTCCAGCAAAAATCTTCTTATAGATCTGGTGTTAGGGTTTCACATGCTACAGATTTATGTTAGTATAATAGGCCTTTACAGTAATGTAGATACTGAACAGATGCAGGATATACAGCTCTATGTAACTAAAAGTTGAATCTGGTATAACTGGTTTGTGTTACACTCTTGCACCTATTATCTGTCTGCATCTTATCCTGAAGTAGACATTTGTTCAAAACAAGCAGGCTCTTACCTGCTCCCCTGCCTCCTGGTAAGAAGTTAAAGTAAGAGCTACCTATGGATGCAGACAGAAGTGCAGCTCCTGGGTCTAACTCATGGCAATTTATAGAAATAGCCATGAGTTAAACCAATCCCTCTGATACAACAGACGTTAGCTGTTGGATCCAGAGGGTGGAGCTGACCCAGGGAGAGAGGATGCATCTTCCCCTGGTTCCACTCTGTTGTTGTCTCTGGATGGGAGGGGGGAGAAGGCAGGGGAAGGAGGTCTTCTGGGGTTTTCTCAGCCCCGCTGGGGGAGGGGTAGAGCAGCCAGAGCAGACAGAAATTAATTACATCGCTCCACTCAGGAGCAGCTTCATTTGAAGTCTCATACAGTGAGGGTTAATTTGTCTTGTGATCAGAGGGCTTTGCAACCACGCTCTTCTGTTTGGGCCTGGCTTTAGAGTGATTTCAAGGGGTCAATCATACAACAAATGTTATATCTATATGCACCCTATGTCTAGCTATATATCAGTCTATTCCCAAAGCAAGCTATACTGGTACAAATAGATCACTTGTCCAAGCCCTAAATTTTATGTCTTAGTTATCTAACCTTTCCTAGCGACTGCTACTTCTGTTTTGTAACGGTCTCTCACACCATCTCTTCCCCAGTTGTAGGTCATTACATAACTGCACCAACCGTGAAGCTTCTAAAAATCTCAGAACACCAAAACCTCCTGCTTTGAAAAAATCAACCCTACCTATTAAACAAGGATAAAGGAAACCAATGCTGTACCACATATTTGCAATGTTAAGATTATTATTGTAGCACAGCTGAGTGGAAAAGCAACTTCATGGCTTGGAGTTTAAATCTGCACTCACACACAGTAACAAATACAGGATGTCTGAGCTCCTGAGAGCATTTGCTAGTTTATTGAATTAGTGCTGTGTAAATCCAGCTTTGGATTTAGATTTGTAAGATTCACTTCTGACCTACATTTGGGTGAGTTTGGATCCCTGTCCTGTATTAGCACCCGAGCAACATGCTTTTCATGCTAGCTTCAGGCAAAATGAAAGGAAGAAAGTTGTACTTGCCAGAAGTTTTTGAAAATATTTCCCTGCCAGGTACTATTTCACTTATGCCATCTACTTATTCGTATAGCTAATACCATAATATCCAGTATCTATCAGCACCCATACATATGCTCGAGGTGGGAGGGTGGGTTTGGTGTCTTAATTAGAGCGGCTTTCAGGAGCCACTCTAATTAAAACACCTGCAATGTCTTGTGTATTCAGCATCCTGCATTTCAAAATGGTGCTGGGGGTGCTTTAACTACAGCTCATTCAGTGAGTTTTAGGTAAGTTCTCCCTACCACCATTTTGAAACATGGAGATGCTGCAGCATGCTGGAGCATTCAGATTAGAATAGTATATTAATCAGTACAGTAGTTCTAATTAGTCAGAATAGTAGTTCTAATGAGAACGCATTGGAGTACATGTAAAAGTGACTTATGATACCAAAGGAAGGAATAATAAATAGGAAATTAAGGTAATCAGACTTTAATATATTGCATATAAAGATTTTATGAAATGGTTTCACATACAATAGATTGAAACTAAAATTTACTGTTTATAATTCAGGTACTATGAAAGACACAGAGGTCAAGATGAGTAAAGGGATATTAAGCCTAAACTAGGACAGTTCCTATTTTCCTGGTCGTTTCTTGGAGGAGGTAATGATAAGATTAGAAAGAAATGCCTGTCCTATATTAACACAACATGTACTTATGGGGAATGGAAAATCTATACAACTATGACTTTTGGACAAAGTCATCCTTTTCTGTCAGAGGTTATATTTTTTCTTTTTTCATCCAAACATGGCCTACAGCATCTACAGTAGATGTATCTCTATCTACAAATGATAGTGCCTAAATGGAGAA
This sequence comes from Alligator sinensis, assembly GCF_000455745.1. Lineage (NCBI taxonomy): Eukaryota > Metazoa > Chordata > Crocodylia > Alligatoridae > Alligator > Alligator sinensis. The sequence goes on from NW_005841992.1 coordinate 2,572,653, forward strand.
AAACAGAGAAATATTGACTCACTCAAAGGCAACTTTCAAACAAAAGAAACAGGTCTCCGAATACAAACTGTGCCAGGGCATCTTTGGTACAAAGTGGAAGTAGGACTATACAATGCACCATCATAACTAAAAAGCAAGTGTATTCAGAGGTATTCCTCAAACTTTACCTGTGGCAGAGATTACAAGTGAGAAAGTTCATCTTAATGAACGTTGATCACTTATTATCAGGGAGCTCCTTTCAACTGAGATGGATGAATATGAAGTCATGTTACCAGCTGATGGATTTCTGTGAAAGTCTTGGGGCAAAATCTAAAGAAAGATGTTGGTGAGTGCAAAGTTCATTATAGGGCTCAGCCATAAAGAGTCAAGTGAATGGTCACTGTTCTCTGTATCTTTCTAAAAAGTAAAAGTGGGGTGTGCAAAAAAGGATTAAATGCACATTATACATATGAAATTAAATTCACTAAATTCACTCCATTTTATTTGATGAGGTTTTGATCGCTGACACAGAGTAGCAGACAGTCTTAAGCAGTTTGGACTTTTAATTCAAATACATCTTCATGATAGAGTGTGGACCTTGATTAATGTGCTGAGAAGAATGGAATGCTGACATCATTAGCACTTTGAATTGGCATCAATTCACATCTAGACATCAAACATTTCAATGAATAAAAAGCCTCGCAGACATAACATGGTTCTGAGGTCTTCTTTGATTTGATCTCTTCATGAGAGAAAACACAGCATTTTAGAAAGTTATATGGGTAAAAGCCTACTGATGGTTCCATCTCTAGGACTCAATGACTTCAACAGTCTTGCTCAGAACTATCATTAACTGTAGGGTTTAGCATATTTCTTTGGACATCCACAATCCCTAAAAATTGTTTTTCTCTTTAGGTATAGTACCAGAGGTTCTATTTATAGTGCTAAGTCTGTAGCATTCCTTTCAGAATAATGAATGTATTCACCTATCCTCCACTACTTTATATGTCACATAATTTTCATAAATAGGGGATCAACAGCTAGCAGTTGAATATAACCTGAATGTTACCCAAGCCATGGCGTGCTACAGCAGATAGGTTAAATAGTACTACCTATGTATTCTTTCCCTTCTAGAAACACTGAAACATGGAAGATACCGAATTTTAGCCAATTTTGGATTTTAAACTTCATTGCAGAACAACAAATAATATTTTTTTTACCTCCTTGCCTGCCATCTGACACCTCCAGGGAAGGAATTCTACCTGATCGACACATCAAAGAGCTACTCAGTACAGCGCTTTCTGTGTAACAATGATGTTTATTTCCTACCGATGGGGACTTTTTACCATCTTGTACCTTCTATACTTTTCCCAGAGCCTGACAAAGGGACTTTGATCCCAAAAGCTTGCAGAAAAGGACATTTTCTTGTGATTTCCCAGTTGGTCTAATAAAAGGTATCATTTTGGAACCAAGAATTCTAGTTTTTTGTATGTTCCCTTCTAGAGTCATTTTGTTATTAGCTAAATCACTATGGATTACCATGACTACAAGATATATCACCAGCTCATTGTTTCAGCAATAGAACATCAAATATATACATAGCTATAGCATATGACTGTCAGACTCAGACTATGTGCATTGATATAAGCTATGTAGTGTCCAAAATTCATACTCAACAGATATGAAATGATAAAATTGTCTGACAGTAACTAGCTATTAGATATCCCTTTGTATATCCAAATCCATCAGTCTACAGATATGTGGTATGGAGGATGCTAATGTGTTTTGGCAAAAATCATCATTTAACATATCAAAAGAGCTGAGAAAAAAGACTGAAGTGCTGTTGACTCATATAAGTCTTCCTCTAAATTTAGTCATGTCTGGCATTGGCACTGTAGGTAAATGCCCTGAAAATGCATCTCTGTGTTGTGGAATGGTTTGCTCCTGGTTCTGGGTATATAACATATGGCCCATGGGCCACTGGTGGCTCATAAAGACAATCCCAGTGATTTATCATAATTCTTTTTTAAACCCTTTTCTTAAAATCTTTCTTAAAATTCATTGGTTGGATCATTGTGCTCAAAAAGTAACAATCAATGTCTCAATGTCTAGTTGGGAGGAGGTATAAAGTGGGTTACCTGGGGATCTGTCTTAGGTAGAATATTTTTCAATATCTTCATTAATGATTTGGATGTTGGGATTGAGTGCATGCTTAGTAAATTTGCAGATGATACCAAGTTAGGTAGTATTGCAGACTCTTTGTGGGGCAGAGCTCAGATCCAGAACGACCTGGATAAACTGGGAAAATGTAAACATAAAAACTTAAATACAGAGTGAAGAGTGATTGTTGGCTGTAGTACTGCAGAGAAGAACCTGGCAATTATAGTAGACTATAAGCTAAGTATGAGCCAACAGTGTGGTTTTATTACAAAAAATAAAAAATAAAAAGGCCAAAAGGAGTATCACTTGGAGTGCCAATAGGAGTACTGTGTCCAGTTTTAGGCTCCACACTTCAAAAAAGGATGTCGACAAACTGGAAAGGTTCAAGGCAGAGCTACAAACATGATGAGGGGCCGGGGAAGCAAAACTAATGAGGAAAGGCTGAAAGACCTAGGGTCATTCAGTCTGGAGAAGAGAAGACTGATAATGGTCTTCATCTACCTGAAGGGTGGTTATACAGAGGATGGAGATAGACTTTTCTCTGTTGCTGTAGAGGACAGGACTAGGAGCAATGGCCTCAAGCTACAGCAGAGGAAATTTAGTTTGGAGGTTAGGAGGAACAGGCTACCTAGAGAAATTGTGGAATCTCCATCCTTCAGAGTTTTCAAGATGCTTGGCTAGAATAGTTTAGTCCACGGTTTGGCAATGTATAAGCTGTCCAAAGTTGCTGGTGACTGGAACAACCACTATTCCCCTTCACTTTAGGTTGTCTCCCTTAATGTTCATCTGCCTTACCTTAATGTTTGAAAAAATGCAAAGAACAAGAAAAAAAGGGAGGTGAGATCTTCCAGTTATCCTTAGTGTCCAGGATAGAAGTATGGGTTTTCTTTACAGGGGCCTACCTCCCCTACACCCTGCCCTTACTACACCTATGCAGGTATTGGCCCACGTTCTCCTTTGACCTTGCCCTTATACTGAGTGTGATCATGACTGGTTGTTAGCTAGTTATTCTAGTTTCTGGTTCACCAGAAGTGACTACTATTGGCCCATTCTTTACGGGTTCACAACACCCATTAAGTCTTTACTTCATTACCCAGGGAGTTTGCTGCTACTGGATCCTTCCCTAATCAGCCTTTATTTTCCTTTAGAAGTTTCAATTGAATTGTTTTCCCTCACTAATCAATTAACGAGTTCATCCATACTCAACTCTGGCCTTATTCCCGATCTATCAGCCATTAAGCATTATACATTAGTTAATTCCAATTTACAATACATCTACTATCAGATGTAGTATCTATTAGTTAGTAAGTACTGTACATTAATCAATTCATTTTTACAGTCCATCCACTACCACACATAGTATCTATTAGTTGGCAAGCATTGTACATTAATTAACCTGTATTTACAATCTATCCTGTATCAGATGCAGCATCATTATTTATATTTTTCCCGACTAGTGAATTTCCCCATACCCTGTCAAACCATCTTCTTACGTTGCTTCAACTTGATCATTGCTTAGTTAATACATCCATTGACCCACTAATTAATTCATTCCTATACATTTCATACCTGAGTTGGCTGGACCATGAACCAGCTGCTCAACCTTCACCATAATTCATTTTTCTACATTTCACTAAATTGATTAAGTCTGATTTGACTCACTGGTGTTGGTAGCTTCTTTGCCCTGCTGTGGATCCCCACACTACTTGACCTGTAGAGGCATTTACTCTCTCCTTTCCCAGCTCTGGGTCTGCCTCCAGCTTACTGACTCTGTTGTTTTCAGTAGTTCTGTGCCTCTGCACAGCACGCACAAGCTCTTGCTTTCTCATGCCTCCTCTCTCCAGGGAAATATCCTTCCAGCTGGTCAAACTTTATCTTCTGGCCTTGCCTCCCTCAGCCAATGGGAGCCGGCTCCAGGATTCCACATGCCCGTTTCACCCTTTGCTGGACACATGGGCCACCAAGTTCACCCCAGACAATGTTGGCTCATCCCTCTCCACCATTCAATTGTTCTGGTGCTCCCCTGTAAGTCCCCTTTGTTTCTGGGCCCAGAGAAGTACTCCAGACCATAACAGGGCCCAGGGCTGGTACCTTGTCCAGATGCACAGTGGTTTTGGGCAGAGTGCCAAAAATGCCCACAACCTCAAGTTATAAGATGTTGGCATGCTAGAAGTGGACGGTGAGGGAGCTGTGAGTGGCCAGATCCTTGTTGTGGCAGTGTAGCTCTGGTCCCTTCCCTGAGGCATGCATGCCAAGCAAAATGCCTTCACATGCCACGCTCTGGCATGCATGCTGGAGGTTTCCTACCCCTGGTTTAGTTGGTTTGACCCTGCCTTGAGCAGGGGGCTGGACTTGAAGACATTGTGAGGTCCCTTCCAGCCCTACTTTCCTATGATTTTATTCCACAAGCATCAACAATGAAAAACATTGAAAATGGAAAGAAAAACAGTGTGTCTTGTGTCCTTTCTGCACAGTTATTCATTAATCTGTAACCATGTTTTTTGTGGTTGTGGTGCAAAAGGGGTTGGAGTGGATGATTTAGGAGCCTTAGGATAAAATCATTGCCAATGGACTGGACAGGGAGATACAATCAATGGCCTGGGAGGCCTCTTCAAGTCCTGTATACCCTTGAAGCAAATTGGAATGCATAAAAAACAGAGATGCTATATAGAGTGTATGCCCAGCTGTAATGTGTTTGTGCAGTCCCAGTCATAGCTAGCTTTCACCAGGATGCCAGGATAGGTCTCAACTTCCTAAATCTAAATCTTCCTAAATCTACAAATCTTATCTTCCAGTGCCTCATTTTATCCAGTTACCCTTTGTCTTTCTCTCTGTCTGTTTCTACCCTGACTTTACCCCTGCCGCACACACACTGCCCTTGCTGCCTTGCTGTTGCCCCTAAAAAGAAACAGTGGGAGACAGAGATGAAAATCATGTTAACATCTGGCAAGACAGCAAGTAGAAGCTTCAGGCTTCCCTTCATTGAAATTAAGAATGTCTAATGGCATATGCCTTTCATTCCTGCCAGCTCCATACATCACAGGAATTGTTTATAAAGTTTGCATGACAAGCACCTTCTTCAGCCTATATCTTTTGCAGCACAAAAGGTAGCTAATGTGGAGCATTCTTTACCTCCGCCAGTTGGGAGTGTTGGTCTGTACCTGTGCATTCTAGACACATAGGAGTGACAGGTGCAGAAACAATTAGTAGTAAATAGCTTTTGGCTGTTTTGATTACCCTTAAAAATGCCATAAGAGCTATAAAATAATAGCAATGCCCAGGAAAATGAATAGGGAAAAAAAAAGACCTTCTTTGCCTCAGAAATAGTTCAGATTCTGTACTCTTAAATGGCAGTCTATAAAACTTTAGTACAATTTGGCATCATAAATCATATGATCGTTTATATATATTATATGCACATGTGTACACACACACATACATATATACATATCTATATCTCTTGAGCCTTTTTTAAATACATCAGGAATTTAACTAAAGTCTGAAACTTAGGTTTAATATATGAAAGAGTGAAAAATTTCAACAGAGTCCTTTGTACATACTGTAATGTATGTAAATATGTGCATATATATATATATACACACACACATGCACACAAACATATATACACACATATACATATACAATATAATATCATATTATATACAGTAATATGCATGTATGTATAATATATGTATAGCTCTATCAGGGCTGTGTGAAATGGCACCCCAAAGTCTTGAAAGCAAAACTTGTGTCACGTGTATGTGTTAAGCCACAGCAAGGTCAGAACTGCAGGCATGCTAGCCCCTGCTGAGGCAACGAAGCCCGCTACATTTCAAGGAGGTAGGTGCAGGGGGTTCAGGGAAACTGCACCCCAAAGTCTTGAAAGATAAACTCATGTCACGTGTATGTATTAAGCCACAGCGGGGTCAAAACTGCAGGCATCCTAGCCCCTGCTGAGGCCATGAAGCCTGCCAGCTGTCAAGGAGATACGTGCAGGACTTCTGGGTTCTGCGGCCCTGCACCCCTAGCTGCTGACAGGCAAAACTCATGACATGGGTGCTTGTGCAACTGCTGCCTCTCATCAGGCAGCAGGACTGAAGATCCCCCATCTCTTGCCATCACAGACTTTGGGGTAATAATTGACCACTGTATGAACATGAGCCGGCAGTGCGATGCTGTAGCCAGCAAGGCCAACAATACCCTGGCATGCATCAATTGATGCATCTCCAGCAAACCCAGCAAAACCATTACAAAGAAGTGATTCTCCTGCTCTACTCAGCTCTGCTCGGCATTGGTAAGACCGCAGCTGGAGTATTGCATCCAGTTCTTGGCTCCGCACTTTAACAAGGACATGGCAAAACTTGAGAGAGTCCGGAGAAGGCCTACCCATATGATCAGAGACTTGCATGGCAAGCCATACGAGGAAAGGCTGAGGGACCTGGGACCCTTCAGCCTGAAAAAGACAAGGCTGACAGGGGACTTGGTAGCAGCTTACCGCTACACCAGAAGCATACATCTAGGGCTTGGTGAACAACTGTTCACCACGGCACCCTTGGGGAAAACTAAGAGTAATGGTCACAAACTTCTGGAAGAATGTTTCAGGCTCAACATTAGGAAAAATTACTTTACAAATAGGATGTCCTGAGTGTGAAATAAGCTCCCTCCAGAGGTGGTGCAATCACCTACCCTGGAAATCTTCAAGAGGAGACTAGACAGTCACCTCGCTGGGGTCACCTAACCCCCAGTTGTCTTTCCTGCTTGGTGCAGGGGGCTGGACCCAACAATCTTCCAAGGTCCCTTCTGGCCTTACAATCTATGAATCTATAAGTGGCTGGAGCCTCAGGCTTAGGAGATATGGCTTTGAAACAGTTCTTCCAGAGACTTCCAGAGCAAGCTTGGTCAGGTTCCTTAGTCTCCCTGAGCGTCGGCTAATTATCTGTAAAATGAAGTCATTACACTTCCCAATTCACAGGAGTGTTGTGAGAATAAGTTCATTAAACAACTGTGAGGTACTATGGCAGTCTTTGTGGCCGCAGCAGGGCCTAGCAGCAAGGCCTGCAGTAGACTGAGTGCCCATGCCCCTATATTTTTTCCCCTACTCACCAAAGCTGCAAGTTCAACCAAAGCACACTCTCTTGCAGCTTAAAGGCTTGAGTTAGCAGGTGGCCTGAGTTTTATATTGTCAACCTGCTTGGGTCTGATTTGCAGCTTCCTCACTGTCCCAGTCTTGTGGTATGATTCTGCCTGTTCATCCTATGTGTTGACAATAAGCATAAGGGTGAACCTCCTATGCTTCTCTCTGCTTCTTTGCTCCACTAAGCTCAACCCATGTTTCCCTTAGTTCTCAGAAGGGAGCAAAGGCCTTTATTTCTGTGTTTTTTCTTTTTCTTTTGTGTCTGCTCCTCTTCCCCCACACTGCCCAAATTTGCTCTGCTGATTGCACACAATCTCTATTTGTTTGTTGGCAAATGTTTTTTGTTGTTTCTGCAAAGAATCCCTGCCAACTGACACCACCTCCTGTGGAATACAGCCACCTCTCCCCCTCCTCCATACAGCACAGTGCCAGGAACAGCAAGTTTAGATGAGCTGCAAAGAGAACTGCAATGCTTTATTTTTATTCTTTTTGTACTACAACAGCTGTCCTTCTGAAGCTGAGCTACTCCTGGTTGGGTTGACATAAAGCATTTCATCTACCTCCACACACAGCTCACAGCGTGTTAATTAACTGGGTTATATAACTGTTCTCCTGTTGACATCAAGGTCAGATTGAACCTCTCTTCAGCAGAGAGGAAAGTGAAAGAATGTTAATCGTGACAGAATGCTTCTGAATTGTAGGTGAAAATGTTCATTCTGTCTCTTGCCAGACTATGGTAAATCAGAAGCTGGAGAGATGGTTTAAGAAACCAAGCTCTATTCCCCAACTTGGTCCAAACTTGTTTGGCCTGGAAATCAGAATGAAAAGCTCCTGCAAGATTATTATTGCTTTTAGAGAAGAAATGTCTGAAAGCTCCAGCAAAGTTTGTCTTTCTTACTCCTCACCCTACCCCCAAGTGCACAGGTACTGTGTCCAACTTTGTAGTGTGTGTCCATAAGAACTGTGTAAAAAGTGAGCGGCCTAGTCCAAGTACTCCTAACTTTCCTCTTGTCCTAGGATATAGAAAAGAATCCAACTACAGTCAAATCAATACATACATTCACGTTTATATTCAATGTGTCATCTAGCCATAGCTAACCTTTCTGCTGTCATTAATAGGCTGGTATCTTATAGACACCATAGATTTTGAAGAGGGATCTGAATAAAGATTTTTCCGGAGCAAAGCATTCCATAGCATAAAGGATAATGTGTAAGAAGACAAGGCAATTCAAGCTAGATGGGAAATCATTTTACTATTTCAAGTAATACTTGAGATTTTTTTAAACACTTTCACCCAGAATTAAGATGAAAAGGGAAAACTAAAAACAATTTGCAGGACTGAAATCCCTCAATATATAAAATAAACACTAAAACACAGTGGTTTTGTAACAAAATGTGCTGCAGAAGAAGCTCAGAAGCCGCTAACTGAAATCAGCATAATTCTTGTCAGTTTCACTGAAGTCCTCCACCAAAAAGCCACACAGTGAAACAGACCTGACTGACTAGTTAGATTGACTATTGCAGCCCCCC
>NW_005841992.1:2581486-2586378 GCF_000455745.1 Alligator sinensis
CACACAGAACCGTCCATTCTGAATGACTCACAAATCCCTACTTGGGGTTTTTTTTGTTTGTTTTTTTTATGGTTTCCATGGAATTTAGCTTTTGCTTTTATGGAGGCTACTTAGCTACTCTAAATGGCTGGAAAACTCAATTCAAATCAAACTTCCAAGTCTGTCATTCTCAAGTAACTATTTGTATCTTGCCTATTCCCTAGTCTCTTTTTTATTGTCTGATTTTATTTTTTGAAAAATATAGCCATAATTAATCATATTCCCTATTGCTCATTTCCTTATAAAAATCCTATTTACTAGAACATTTAATATCTACCTGGATTATGAAATATGTTTATTAACTAAAAATATTTTTTTTTTAATTAAGTCCTTGCTTCCAGCTACTGCAAGATCTGACACCAGATTCACTACTCCATACGTGTGTCTTTCCAGTCCATAGATCTGGGAATATTTCCTGACTTGTCAGACCTGTTCAATAAACCATGATGATCTTTTCATCTTTTTTGATTTCCTGAGTTATCCTGGTTCTGGACTTCACCAACCATAAGGATTCCTTCTTTGTAAAACAATTTAGAACATATTTTCAGCTCATAAATATTTTCTGTGTTTATAACTACAAAGGATACATTATGACAATTTAGCAGGGGGTTTATTTATTAAAACATCACACTGTTCGGCATGTTCTGTGATCATGCCAGCTTGATTCGCAGGCAATTTCTTATGCATAGTAATGAAATGGCTGCTTTAAATAGAATACAGATCCTGATCCTCACTGTCAGATTGCTTTTAATCTCCTTATTTTTTAGATAGTGCTTTGCTGAAAGTATTTTGCCTGCTGTTTTTGAAAGAAGCTCTCCTTTTTTTTAATGTGCTACTGCATCATATTGTGAGTGAGAGAAAAAAAGCAAATGGAAAATAATGTGCCTCGTTCTCAATGTTGTTTTGGCACAAGAAATGTTTTTTCTAGACTCCAGCTTTTTCACTTCATCCAGGAACACTGAAATGCTGTTTTTCATTAGTTTAACTATAGCTGCTTGCATATTGTCCTCCTTAGAGTAGGGTGGAAGACCACAGACAGGGCACTTGCATATCTCAATGACTTTTATAGCCTGGATATTCTTGAGTTTGGACCTCAATCAATATTTGGGAAATTAGACCCTCACTTATACTGTTCTGTTTTTAAAATGCTTCCAGACCTTTTTCATGTATCTGCTCTTCAAGGCCAAATTTGTTTTCCCCATTCTGATAGATATAAGAGAGCTTAAGGAAAACAAACTACAAGGGAAACTCTCTGCTTGCAAAGTTGTGAACTGGAGCATGCAAGTTCTTGAAAAATTTACCTCCAATAATTCAGACAAAACATAGACCATGAGAGTCTTTATGCTTCCTTCCTCTTAGCCATACCATGAGATTGGTGGCCATGTGGACTGCGTGTGCCCTGAACAAAGCAGTCCAGGATGCAGAGAGAACACCAGCACCCATTTCTCAAATCAGGAAGGATGGAACTGCTCAAAGATTCAGGTACTCAAGTAACTGAGTTCCCTGTTCCATCGCTAGACAGTGTACGTATCTGAACTCTCTCTCACTCGTTCTTTGCTGTTTTATTGGGGTTCTTGTGAGTCCTAGAGCTGAGAAAGAGACAGAAGGATGTCATGTACTTCTAGTAGTCCCCACAAAAGGGAAACAGAAAGACCACAAACAATTACCTTAGCCTTTAAAAAGGTCTGCTTTTCTAAGTGAGCACAGCTGGCTTTTGGGGAGTCTCTGCTCCATCCCTTATAGTACCAAGGCTTTTCTTTTTGTATGCCATTGCAGCATTGTCAATGAGGCCCCTGTTTTGGGGCCCATGTGCCCCATTCAATCTCCTCTTTCTGTTAGGCAGTAGAGGGTGAACTTGCCTCCAAAATATCAATGACATTCCTAATGGAGTCATGATCAATGACATTCCTAACGCTTCATGTCAAGAAACAGCAGTGGGGGTGGGTAGTCTCTCTCTGCTTGGGAGGAGAGGAGAGGAGAGGAGAGGAGAGAGAGGGCTCAGGAAGAATTAAACAGCTGCCTCAGTAGGGGTTCTCCCAAATTCTCCCCCTCTACCCATGATTTCTTTTGACTGTCCACAGCTGTGAAACCCAACCACACTTCACAGAGCTGCTGAGGGCTCTGCACAGCAGATGTGGTGAAGTACCATGTTAGACCTATAGACAGTGGAAACACTTCAAACGAACATATGTTTCAGCACTTCACATATCCCTAGCAAATATCTATTTTTCTGTGTTCAGTTTCAGATACATAGCTAACTGCCTTTATTGAGATAAAAAATTTGAAATTTGGATGGAAGACCAAGCAACTCCTTGAAGTCTGCTCCAGGCTTGAACATTCTCTTCTGTGGTCTTACTTAAGGCACTTAAACACTAAGCTGCATGCATAAAGTGTGGATGAAAGTACTTACCTACCACTGAGGGATATGAGGCTTTAATCATTTATTCTGTTTTAACAGAAATATTGTTTTGGAGGTTATAATACCACCCCCCGTCAGCACTGATTAAGTTACTGCTGGAGTACTAGGATGTTTAAAGCACCACATATTGAAAGGGATGTAGAAAAACTAGAGAGGATCCAGATGCAACAGACAAGCATAATAAAGGTTTTGGAATGCAAGCCATATGAAGGTGAAGATATGAGGTATGTTTAGTATGAAGAAAAGGAACTTAGACTGCCATAAATTCATAGATGTAGGGTCAGAAGGGACCTAAGTAGATCATCAAGTCCAACCCTCTGCCCTGGGCAGGAGAGAATACTGGGCTCATATGACCCCATAAATAAAGAAGATGAAGAAACTGCAGCAGGGCAGATATGAAGCTTTTTCTGAAATTCATTCTGTAACTGTAAGAAAGGCAGAGCAATGAAACAAGCCTTCATTAGAGGCTTTCAAGAAAGAGGTTTGATAGATAGGATTATTTCAGGGATGATTTGGGAATAGTAAATCTGTTCAGGGAATTGAATTGGACTAGGTATCTTTTCCAAATCTACTATTCTGTGAATTCTGTTAAGAATTATTTTTGTCTTTCAAAATGGACACACACAAATATATACATATTCACTAATTTTACTACTTGAAACTACTACTGCCATAATCGCATGTTTAAAATAGTTACCAAGGGCCACATCTGCATGAGATGCTGACCATGTAGTAGCCTGTGACTACTGCATAGTACTGTCATATGGCAGCAACTGTGACATGATGCTACTGCAAAGTAGTCTTGGGCTACAGCAGTCATTTAGTACTTGTTTAGACAAAATGACTATCTTACTTTTCAGGAAGTATAAAATCTTACCTCTTGTTGGGAATCAGAATTTGTTGATCTTTTTTAGGCAGACAAGGTTCCTTGGGTGAATTTGATATCTTTTATTAGACCAGCCCAAATAGTTGGAGAATAGTTATTAAGCAGCATCTACACGAGACTTTGTGCAGTCATTACTGCACAGTCACTTAGTACTTGTTTATACATGTTCCTTTTGTATTTAGTACTTGTTTATACAAGTACTAAATGGCTGCACAGTAATGACTGCACAGTCAGAATCTCATGTAAATGCGGCCAAGGAGAGCATAAAAAAAGATCAACAAATTCTGATTCCCCAAAAAAGGTCAATCATAAGATTTTCAGCTTGCTGAAAAGTAACATAGTTGTTTTAAAAAGAATTAAAATAATGGTAAATGGAATGCTTTTCTGAATTCAGTAACCAAGTATATTTCAAGCTGCTCTTGTACCTAGACTACATTTTCCAAGCTCCAGAAATTGGCAAGAAAGGAAGCAGATATAGGGAGCCAGTAAGAGCTTACTAATTGAACACACAAAGACTGGCAATGTAATCTTCAAGTCTTTGTCACACTAAAGGAATGCAAACTATCTTGGACAGTCTTGTGAGGCACAAGAGTTTTGACCAGGGGAAAGGATTTATAGTTACATTTAAAGCTTCTTGATCTGGTGGTGAAAACCCAAGGCATTCAGAACAGACTGTAAATAAATCATGGGACCAGAAATTGGCATTAACTCGGTTTATCATAAGTATTTTGGAGGCCCAATCTAGTTCCCACTGAAAGTGTTGAAGAAACTTACTTTATTATGAGAGAGAGCAGGTCTTGATTCAACTGTGTTCTTTATTAAATTTATTCGCCATAGTGGATTATGTGTGAATGGTGAACCAGCCTAATGCCAGATTAGAGAAAATAGCTTAATTTGGTGACTCATTAAATAACTTCAACTACTGTGCCCCAGGTACACTGTAGATAGGTGATTTTTTTCAGAAATAATCCTTTAAAATCATTTAGCATTTACTTGGCACAAAACAGCCGTGCTCTTTGTAAAAGGATTAGTAACTCATATATGGGATATTTGTACAATTCTAGGCAAAGAGATGGAATGGGCAGACAAGGCTTTTATGAAAGATCTGCTCCAACAAGCAAAAGCTATTTTAGCCACACAGTACTGTACAGAGCATTGTGTCTCTGGAAGGAAAATCTGCCCTGACCAGAGTCTGAGGGGCACTGAGCACAGTGCCTAGGTTATTGGCTGAGCCAAACAGAAGTGACCCAGGGAGAGCTGTGGATGGGGAACACACAGAGGGAAGCAAAATTAGAATGGGGATTTTGTATTTCCTTTCCCCAGCTCAACTCGCTGCACATTCTTCAGATAGTGTCTCCAGACTGTTTTCACAGCAAACTGACTGCTTGTGACTCCTATTCCTCCTACTTCTCCTGTATACGTAGCAGGACCAAGGGGGGGACTCTATGGCTTAAATCAGGGATATCCATTTTCTAAGCATCCAGGCCACATTCCCACAGGGTGAGCCATGGGCCCTCCGGCCTGGATGCCACCCCCCCCCCCCCCCCC
>NW_005841992.1:2586388-2597619 GCF_000455745.1 Alligator sinensis
GTGCACCCTCTTTCCCCCTGCTGCACATGCAACTCATCTTCAGTTCCCCCAGCCATGCTGTGCTGCACTGCCCTGTTCCCTGGGATGGGGAAAGGCAGTGAAAGCTGGAGGAGGGAATGGGAGCCTAGAGACAGCACCTGGAGCAATGAGGGGAGCAGCAGCTGGGCAGGAGCCCCTTACGAGCTGCATGTGGCCCATGGGCTTCCAGTCAGACAGCCCTGCCTTAAATGATCTTCTGGCAGCACTGAACACCATGCTTCTCTTGTCAAAAGCAGCTTCCTTGAGACCAGAGGATTTACTGAGGGTAGGTCTGTGCAAAGAGGCAAGTATTTGATTTGGATTCAGCCAATTCAGGGGGACAGTGATTCAATTTCGTGATTTGAATCACTGTCACAATTTGATTTGGCTGATTTGAATCCTAAGATTTGGCGCCAATTCGGAGATTCAGCCTTAGACTAAACAGGCAGTAGTCCTCGACCACACTGGACACAGCTGCCTCCAGCTGGTAAGTCTGTTGTGGTGGGCAGAGGGGGAAGGGAAGGGGTGTGGGCAGGGGACAGATCAGCACCCCCACAGCAACAAAGGGATTGGGACCGGGGCTGGGACAAGCTGCCCAGCTAGGGCGAGGAGGGCAGCCCTGTGGCAGCCAGCTGGGGCTAGCCTCCTGGAGCACAACCCAGCCCAGCCTGTCCTGTGCAGATCTGGGGGCACATGCCAGCTCCCATGCCCTCCCAGACTAGCAGTGCACGGCGGTGCACAGTGGCAGGAGCCCCCCTGCCCTGGCTGGGCAGCTTGTCCCAGCCCCAATCCCTTCCTCACTGTTGGGGCATTGATCTGCCCCCTTCGTGTTCCTTCCCTCCCCACCACAGACTTACCAGCTGGAGGCAGCTGTGTCCAGGCGTGGTCAAGGACTGCTGCCTGTTCAGCCTACAGCTGAATCTCTGAATCAGCACCAAATCTCTCTGAATCAATTCAGAGGCTTCTCATTCTATTCAAAGCTTTTAATTTGTCTTCCAATTCAATTCGGATTTGGAGATTCAGCCGCCAAATCTCCTCCAAATCGAATCGGCTACTGAAGTTTCACACAGCCCTACTGAAGGGTGTCCGTATGTTCCATTATAAAAGTGTTATTAGTTGTTGTTGTTTGACTACCCAACTGCTCATTTTCCAAAGAATTATGTTAGCTCATAGACAAAGTCTATGGCTAAATATGGAAAAATAAGAATGGAATAGCATTACATAGGCCTCATATATTAAGGCATCTCTGAATAGCAAATTTTATGCAGACACAGACAGATTTTCCACACATGTGCTTAATTTATGCATTCATACCTGCCTGTGCACATAAACAGCTTTGCATTTAATACCCATTTTCTTTCATAAATGTCCACATGAACCCATTATGTACAATCAGGATTAACTCAGATTCTGAAGAATAAGTTATAATTGTTACCTGTGGCTGCCTTTGGTCTTAGTCTTCCCAGACAGTTTTGAAACATACTCTCTTCCACCCAACATATTCTACATCTCTCTTAATAAGATGAGCATAAACCAGAGCCTGGATTCTGAACCGGTCCTAGCTGAACAATATATTTCTATGAAATATTTCTATAAGACTGATTTTCTTTTATTATCATTGAATTTTTCCATTAAAACATCATCATTTTTTTATGAAATATCAAAGCTGAAATATAATATTTTGATTAGAATTCAATTTTTTCTCAAAAAAATTCATGTAACATTTTTGACACGCCTTTGTATGAATACCTTATAATTTTTGGTGGTTTGGATCCTGAATGTAGGTTGACATCTAAATTTGTAAATGGCATGTAACTATAGTCAGTTTAAATAAAAACCCCTGATATAAATACCTCTATTTGTAGGGGGAGGGTGTCAAAATTATGATTCAGTTAATTTGCAATAATGCATCTCTATATTTTCTGATAAAAGGCAAGGTAAACTGGACACTAATTCAAGAAAGAGGGGGGAAACCCCCCTATCATAGTTAATCTCATGATTAAAACTTTATATTTATGTACAGTGAAGAAATCTTCAATATCATCTCCCCTTCTGCTCCTAATAATAAACAATGTAAACTCTTCTTGGTGGAAATCAATCATCCATCTAATATGAAGAATAATTGCAATTATTGAATTACAAACCTCCATTTCTGAAGCTATAAAGTAACTTCAACACAGTTCAAATTGTGGAAAAGGGATAGTATATTTTAAGAAATGGCCTTAAAATAAATCCCACCTAGCATGTCACCAAAATGGGTCACCATCCACAATAGATTATGCAAATTATCATTTCATCTGTGCATGTCCTAGGGGTACCACAGGGGTCCTTGAGCCTAGTGAATTCATTGAATGCATTTAGCAGGAGCCTGTCTATGTGTACACATTCTTTTAGGCCCCCTTGATCTCACTCCATCTTGGAGTGGTTAAGCTGCTCTCCTGAGTAAATCTACATTCATTGACTCCAGCTTTTTTTTGTTTGGGAGGAAAAAAAAATTAGTGGCATTTCACAAACACCATCCACTTATTGTGCCAAGCTGAGATATCACTCACAGCTGATTGTACAGCTTTCTTCTATGGCTTCATATGAGTAATGGAACAGCTAATAATGCTTAAATTTACGTAACTATCATCACTGCACCGAGACATATGGCAGCACTTTTAACAAAGTATGTGGATTCTTAACAGAACTGCTTGTTCCATTGCTTCAGTGTGTGCATCATATTGATGTCAACTGACACTACAGAGGCACAGGAAAAAAACTGAGGGTCAGAAAAGGTGGTCCCAAAATTGCAGGGAGAGCCTGATAAGTGCGAGAGCTGTCCAAGGCCCAGTTGGTTTACAAAGTGAATGAAATAAAGACGATGCTTTTACTTTAAGAAGTTGTAAAAAAATAACCAAACACACTTTTCTGACCTCAAAGAGCTTTCTTTAGCACAATGACAAATTATGTTCATTTTTAATGTCTTTTTAATAATTCTATTTGTATTTGATAAAAAGGGGGTGAGTGAGAAGCTTTGTCATAATGGACAAAACTATTGGCCTAACTTGCCCTTTTTTAAACAAGTCAGGGCTTCCTGATAGTTTATTACTCTTGCTGAACATTCCTCCTTACTCACCCTTCCTCATAAAAGTATAGGCAGCCTTAAGCTCATAAAGAGCTTTGCCTTTCATTTGCAGTCTCCACTTTGACTACAATGAAGAACTAGAGAGGTAGAAAATAGCAGCAACTACAGCTGAATGGAATTGCTGATTATGATTAGCAAAGAGCTACGTAGTGCATGTGCCAAAGACAAAGGGGCATTTGTGTTCATAAGAAACATATGACCAGATGTCCTAGTTGACCAGTACAGGCTTCTTTGTTAATCTACTTTTTGTTGATTTTCCTCAGGGTTTTTTGTCTCTTTTACATAGAGTGCATCTACATGTTCATTAATGCTCAGAAGTTATTGTGCATTTAGTTTAGTACTTGCTTTATGAAATACTAACTAAATGTGCAGTAACTACAGTTACTGCATGGTAGCGTTGACGCATGGTTTTTAGTGATGCTTACTGTGCAGTAGCCTAATTACACTACACAGTAGTGTATTTGGATGGTTTTACCCCTGCATGCTACAGTGCAGTGTTATTAAACTACTACGCATTAAGCATATCATGTAAATGTGCCTACAGTGTGCCACAGGAGAACCTCTTTACCTGATCTCTTACAGCTCTGGTCTTTACTGTTCACTGCAGTTATACAAAGCATGGTTGCCAAAAGAAGGAAAATAGAGAATTTTCCAGATTGAAAATTATAGCTATTATTTTTCCCCTTAATGTTGCTCTCTGAAGATCTCAAATTGAGAAGAAAATAACACCTACAGCTCTGTGGTAACAAGTGCTCTGTTCCTCTAAAGATTAGTTTTAAAAAAATTTCCTTCTGCACATTGATTCCCACCCCCTTCCCACTCCTTTATTTCCTGTATAGAAATGGTAGAAGGTATATAGGCATACCAGATTGTTTTAAGGGGGAATGCTGATTAAGGATCCCTGTACTTAATACAAAACATAAGAAAGAAAAATTATTTTCGGCAACGGCCAAGTATTATGCTGCTCTTCAATACTGGCCTGGCTTGGGTGCCTAATTAAGAAAGCACTGCTTATTGCTATCATGCTGTTGCTTCTCATTTTGGCAGTTTCCTAAACAACATAGCTGTATCATGAAAGCAACTTGTGTTTGTTTTCATTTATCATACAAGTGATAATGAACTATTTTTAAAAACAAAAAAACCCTTAGATGACACAGCAATAAGATGTGTCCAGACCTGTTGTCAAAATAAAATACAGTAGAGGTGTGCAAAACACTTTAGCCACACGAATTCCCACCATGAAGGTGATAGGATTATGTAAGGGTTCCAAATGAAGCACCTGTGGTTAAAAGCTGTGCTGGATCAGGACCTTCATTTTATCAGGTGATGAAACCAGATTCTTTGCAACCACATTTGTTAAACTGTGTATCACTGCTGGATTTGTCATGCTCCCCATTAAACATCAACTGAAGTGGATCATCCTCTGCCTCATCTCTATCTCCCTGAGGATATTTCCCATGGAAATAAATCAGTAATTTACTACTTAAATTCCCTGACAGCAAGAATGCTGAGTTATCTAAGCACAAATCTTAATAGCAGCAATTTCAGAACAGGAGCTATTGGTATGACTGTATTTATTGACAACTCTAGGTTTCTTAGTAAATAAATAGATATTCTCAGCTTCAAATGTAAAGTGTATGTGTTAATGGAAAATTATGCTGAATTTTCACTTGACATCCACTGCTTCAGAAGGGAATCCATTGAGATATCTATGTCATCACAGCTGAAATTACCAAAGACCCTGGAGCTGAGGCCGGGCTGGTTTAAACAATATTTGGCATAATCCTCTTTCTACCCCTTTTTCCAAAAAAAGCCTGAATCAGATGAGCTTTAAGTAACACTCCACAGCTCATCCTTCAACACTCCAGGCATTTCCATGCATTTCAAAACTGGGAAGTAGGAAGCAGGGAATTGCAGGAGTAGTGTGAGGGAAAGGCGATTGTGTGGTAGTGGTTGCTCTGCTGCAATGCTGTGCTATTGAGGTGGTGTTTGTGGTGGTATCTTAGAAATCTATAGAACTAAAATGCCAGAAGTTTAGTTGTCAGTATTTCACCTTTGCCCCTTACTGTCCCCAGTTCCAACACATATTTAATTGTTTCTGTTCACCCCACTGTTTAAGATGATTCATTGTCTCTTTCTTCCCTCCCATCAATGTTCTTATCAATGGCCTAAATAGCAAAAATACATGAGGATTTTTCTGCATGTTTCAGGGATGAATTCCCCAGTCTCCAACACCATTTTGAGTTGGCAGATTGCTATGGAATATCAAAAAAGACCCATTCAACCAATCATACTGTGGCACTAGATAACAAAATCTATGGCCGTGTGTAAACAAAACGAGAGGCGTGTTTGCACGACACTTCAAAGTGGGCTAAATGCTTTCGCACTGCTTTAATGGTGTCACTACTTGCACGCCTCAGTGGCGTATTGCGCATTAATTCCAGCTGCTGTAGGAAATTTGGTGGCGTAATGCGCCTTAAATGACTTGGGGTGCAGCAAACTAAAACTCCTTTGAGTGAAGCACCGGGCTCTGTGCAGCCCCACGGCTCTGCAGGAAGTCCTGCAGGCAGCCTGGCAGCAGCCCGGGAAAGCAGGCTCTGCCCAAGAAAAGCGGCGAGCCTGATCTTTCCTCGCCCCCCGCCACCCCCCGGAGCCTGCCTGCCTGCATGAGCTGCGGTGCCCCCTGGGATGGCCCGAGCCAGGTGCCTGTGGGTGGATGCCACGTGGGGGGCTGCTGCAAGAGGAAGCACCAGCCCCGCCTCCACCCTGCAGCCCAGGGACCACTCGGCCCACCGGCAGCTAGCCCTCCCCTCCCTGCCAGAGAGGCAGGTAGGTCAGCAGGGTGTGTGCATGACATGGGGGTTTTTTAAAACCCACCACTTAATTTAGGGTCCCTGTTCTACACACACCCTGTAGCCATAAACTAGCGCTTGTGAAGAACCACTGCTACATTTTATCTTCAAAGAGGTTTTTTAACCTGTTAGGATTTTACCAGTTTTGAAAAATGTCTTACACTGGTTCAAAAGAGAAATTTCTTCTGTTTTGATGCCTTCCTTGTATTCATAGATGCTTGTTTCCTAATTATGTATTATGTTTACATGAGGATTTTTACTTTCCTCGTTTTAATAGTTTAGTTTTAATTTGTAATAGTTTGATTTTTAATTTTTTCTTCCCTTTTAGGACTATTAGGTTATTTTTTAAGGGTTTTTGCTTTTTGTGGAGTCTGGCATAGAATTAGAGGAGGACAAAGTAAAGATTATGTATTAGGGTGTACCATTACCTAGGGTGTGAAGAAGAGCTTAGTTCCACTTACCTAATTCAAAGAGCAAATTTACCTCTTAAAAGTAGTGGTAATCTCTGTGCTCCTCACATTCCTCTTTTTCTTCCTAAACGTCTCATGGACTCAATTTACTGCTGAGTTCTCACAAAATGCTTGATGGTACATTTCACAAGTATGTAAGCAATTGGTAACTTCTGAGAACAAACAGAATTCCATACATGAACGTTACTATCTTGAGTAGCAACACAATTATCTCCTGACTTGCTGCCCCCAAAGAACTGGTCTTTCAGGAATCCTCTCCTATTGAAATGACAGTAATGCCTCACCCCTTACTTGATAAAACCAGTGGTTTCTGGCATAATTTACCATGGCTTCTCTGCAGAACTAGATAGTAGGAAGTAAGTCTAAACCCAGAAGACATGCTGAACTAGATGCTTTATATTTTTACTATGAATTACTGTGTATTTTTTTGTAGTCATTTGATGTTGAACACTTCAGAACATGAACTAAAACACCTGAGAAAATTAGATAAGAAGGATAGAATCAGAATGAATCTAAACTACGCAAGAAACTCAACTCCACTCTGGCACTGTCTGTCCTTAATGTTTCTGTACGTACCAGTCACTGGCAACAAGGTTTTTGCCTAATAACTCGTTCTAAAGTTTGAGAAAATTACAGGTTGGCTGCAGTAGTGGATCTAGGAAATGGAATAAGGGATGTGTGGCTACCCTTCGTTTGCACTCTGAACATATCCAGTGAGCTCTGAACTCATTTGCCCAGTCAATGTGGGCTGTTGCCAGAATTTTGCACGAGCAGGGAGCTTGGCGCTCACCAGATGATTAGGGCCGGGTCTCATAGGAGACCTGAATTCAGCAGCAGGGGAAAGGAGGAAGGATGAACATTAGTGGTAGTGCTCACTCCCTGGGCTCTAGTGCCACATGAAAGCAGGGGCTCCAGGCAGGCTGATCCAGTTCTAAGACCTCATGCGCAGCACAGCCAAAGGGGAGTATAACCATTCTGCCACACCCCTGGGTCTACCCCTGGTTAGCTGTCCAAATTTCATATCAACTCAGGTTTTACTGGGGACTTTTAAACCTGCTATAATCAAAATAAATCTCAGACTGGAGCATTTTGTTTCCTATCATCTGAATTGGGAAGGATTAACTTCAAACATTTTTTTGAACATCTTGAGGTCAGTCTCTCACAAATACATGCGTCTTACTGTCTTTGTTTGCCTGTGTATCTTCCTGTGTACAGGGTTGAAAGAGAACACCTGCATGCCCATCTGCATTTTATTTAAATGACATAAATTATTGAGGCCCCTCCTTTCAAGGCAGCTGATCCACCTTCCTCAATGGCTGCCCTCCTGCCAGGCAGCCTGTCCCTATGTCTACCTGCTTTGTACCTGTTTTGCTGTTGTACTTTTTTCTTTGAAGGCAAGTCCAGTATGGGGGAAGTTCACTGTCTTGTGAAGGTACAGGTCCTGCCCTGCGTCTTGTTTGTAATGCTCTGAAAAGTTAGATTCTGGATTAGTTTAAGAGGTGGCTAAAAGTTAGGAGCAATTTTTATAATCAAATCAATTCATCTATTCCCTATCTAACTGGATTCTAGCCATTGTTAAGTTAATGGGTATCAATCTATCTAGGATGCTCATTCTTTTTATTCCAACCTGGAATCATTAAAACTTTTGAAGGGAGGTAAGACATGATACTGGCCATATCACTGGCTTGTGTGCCATTGGCTACAGAAACTGGCATGCCTCAACCATGCTGGCCAATGGGCCACAAGGCTTGGGTGACAGATGACATAACAAAGGGCAAAGTCATAAAAGAGGAACCCTGTGACATTTGGGTTCTCAGAAGGTCAAAATGTGGAGTTTTTATTTATTCATAGATTGTAAGGCCAGTAGGGGTGATAACAATCATCTACTCTGATCTCTTGTAAAAAAGATAGACGTGTGACTTACATTGCAAAAATGGTCCAAGTCAATCTGGGTTTGAGCTTGAGTTGGATCCTGCATTAGTATACCAGAACTTTTATTTGTTCCTGCAAATTCTTCACAGCTGGAAATTTGACAAGCATGTTTTGTTCTCTGGATGTTCACTAACTTTTTCAGGCTGCTGCTCATGAAGTGTTTAAAGTCTGAGCCAGGTTTGTTGAGGTGCCTAACATGAAGCAAGAAACCCTTGGAAGTTGCATTACATTTGCCTTGTGACCCTAATTGGCTAAGTCCACCCCAGGCAATAGGAGGATCAGCCCAGCACAGCAGGAACCGGTTACTCTGAGACAGAAGCTGTATTTTAAGTTACTTGATACAGCCAGAAAAATCCAGGGGGTAAAAGAGGCATATTATCCTCCTGCTAGTCCCTATGTCTTTCTGACTCTGGAAGGCAATGTCTTAGCAGATTTATTGCCCTTGATAATTGTTTGAAATTCCTATAATTCATCCCAGTATTATATGAGGAGATGGATTTGTTTCCATTTATCTAAGTTCTCTTGTGCCATCAGACTGAGGCGTAACATCTTCTACTTTTGGACAGGGACCTACACTTTATATTCCTTCAGTGATCTACCTAGTCAGTAGTAAATGGCTTAATTAACTATATCATTGAATGAATTATATCATTCATTCCACATTTTTGAACAGCCAATTATTTTTTCCACTGACTGCTGGTACCACAACAATGCAGAAAACATTCGCTCCTGAACAGTTGATCAAGTATATTTCCATAATTTCTTCTATTTTGGGAAGTGTCTTAATAATTTTAAAATGAAGAAGGACCACGTCAATGTTTACATTTGGTTTTTTATTTTTTGGTACATGTCTATCTATCTCTTATTCTGTATTCTAAGATCATGCCTCCCAATCATAACGATGACTTTTGTAGAACAAATATTAAACAAACATGAAGTGAAGAGAAAGATAATAGCACACTATGAAATGGTAACAGAAGCAACAAGATCGTCAAGCATATTGAGTAACCACATGATCTTATTATTTTCACCTCAGCCTTACTTATCTATTAATGCTGAATATTAATTTTATTCCCTTAGAGTAGGGCATCAAGGTCTGTACTTGTTTCCGTAAGGCACCTAGCACATTTCTGAGTAAAATAAGTAAATATTGTGAATATTCACTGTGCCCGCCTCTGCTCGACTAGGCGCTCTCGAGCTGCCTTCGCCCGGGTGGCTGTTCTAGCTTGCCCCGAGCGAACAAGAGGACCCCGGAAGGTGCCTCGGGTGGTGTCGGGAGGCCCCCTAACCTCGCCTGCCACGACTTCGGATGGAACCTCAGTGGTGGGGGTCTCCGTTGATGCAGCCTCCAGGGTCGTCACGCCTTCAGCGGGCACTCACAGAGCTCCAACCTTCCCTACAGCCCAGCCAATCGCCACCTGCTGCTGCGGGCCTCCCACTGGCCTTCCTTCACCGTGTTTTCGGTCCTGTGCCTCCCGGTGGTCCCCACTCTGGAGAACCAAGCTTCCCAGGCTGGAATCCGCCTTGAGGGTCTCACACCCCGATTCCCTGCTGCCCCTAGCCTATACTGACCCGAGGCCACCGCAACACAAAATGATAGATCCTAAAGGAAAGCAAACAACAAAACAGAAAGTCAAACCCTTCTATCACGCCTAGCCTGGGATTTTACCCGGGTGCCTAAGCCCCGATCAACGGGCTGCCCCGGCTCAAAGTCCGTCGGGTGGCTTAAGGCCACCGACTCCCCCAGGTGTCTACTCTCCAGGACCGTGGCTCCCGCTTTCTGGGAGCCTCGTATCCGGCGTTCACTCCTTCACCAGTCCCGCTGCCGGTTCCTCCTCCGGCCTATCTGTCAGCTCTCTCGCCAGGTCCGCTGCCGGTTTCCTCACTGGCTACGCTACCCGCTCCCTTACTGGATCCATAGCCGGTTCCTTCTTCGTCTTGCTGCCGACGTCGACTCCAATAAGAACGCAGCTCTCGCTGCTGTAGCTGCAGCTTTCTTCGCCGGCTCCTTTAACGGCGTGGCTCTCACTGCTGTACCTGCCATTGCCGTTCTCACCGCCACTGCCTATGTCACTGCCACTGCCGTTGCCGTTGCCACAACTTCCCCCATCGGGCTGGGTACACGGGCCCTGCAGGCGTGGGTCCTGCTCTCGGGGTTCCCTGCGGGCTTTCCCCCCTTCCCGCCCTGCTCCACTCCCGGGGCCGCCTTTTATTGCTGCCGGGTGGTGTCTCTTGCTGACGTCACCCGGCCCCAGCTGGATATAAGCGCGGTTTACCAATCGCGCTGGTGGTTTCACCGCGCACGTGTCCCTGCTCCCTCCGGCTTCTGCATGGGGTAAGTAAGTGTTTACTTCCCCCCTGGTTTTGCCCCGGGGTTTCCTTCTAACCCCAGCGTCCCTGGGACACAATCCCCCCCTCAAGATGCCTTAGGGCGCTTCTTCAGTCCCATTTTGAGTCATACCTGTCAGGCTGGCCTGTCTGTCTGTCTGGTCACCTCGGGCCCCTGTCTGGTCTTCCCCGTCACACCTGGATAGGAAGTCCGCAACTGCGTTATCTTTCCCAGATTGGTGTACTATGTAAAACTTATAAGGTTGGAGTGCCAAGGCCCACCGGGTAATTCGGGCGTTATCTGTCTTGGCTGTGCTCAGCCACCTTAGCGGGGCATGTCCATTATCAATTTGAATTCTCTGCCCATCAGGTAGTACCTAAAGTGGTCCACTGCCTGCCGTATGGCTAAGCATTCCTGTTCTATAGTTGAGTACCTTCTTTCCGCCGGTAGCAGTTTGCGACTGGCGTACGCTACGGGCCTCTCGCTGCCGCTGTCCTCCTTGG
>NW_005841992.1:2599020-2602111 GCF_000455745.1 Alligator sinensis
GAAGCTCTCTCTGGTATGTCTTCGGCTCTTGAGAGGAGCCTCTCTCCTGCTCCCAACCTTCTCTCAAGACCTACAACAGACCCCGCGGCCGGTGCTCTAACACCAGTTCAAATGGAGAGAATTTTGTCGTGTCTTGAGGGGTGTCTCTTAGAGTAAACAATACTAAAGGGAGGAGGAGATCCCACTTCCGGGGGTCCCCTTGAACGCAGCGTCGCAGTACCTGCTTTATCGTCCCGTTGAGGCGCTCCACCAGACCATTGGTCTGGGGATGGTAGACCGAGGTGCAGAGTTGTTTTATCTGTAACGTCCTGCACACCACCCTCAAGACCCCGGACATGAAATTCCTCCCTTGGTCCGTTAATATCTCTTGCGGGATCCCCATCCTGGCGATCCATTTTATCAACTCTTCAGCAATATGCGGGGCGGTCACTGCTCGCAAGGGGATGGCCTCCGGGTACCGGGTGGCGTAATCCACTATAACCAATATATATTGGTGGCCCGAGCTACTACGGGGAAGAGGTCCGATGACATCTAGGGCTATCCGCGACAATGGGGTGTCTATGATGGGCATAGGCTGGAGGGGTGCCCGTGCCGGATGCTCGGCTCTCGTCTTCTGGCACTCAGGACAGGCTGCACACTGACGGGCCACTTCCTCCCCCATCCCGGGCCAAAAGAACCACTGGCTGATCCTCGCGAGGGTTTTGTCCCATCCTAGATAATCCCCCGTAGGGCTCGCATGTGCCAACCGCCAAATAGTCTGGTGGAATCGGGTGGGTACCACTAACTGTGAGCCCAAGGTCTCACCCCGCCGCTCCCCCTGTACGCAGGAGAGGAGGCGAAGTAGGGAGGCCCTTCAGGCGGTGGTGCTGGGATGTCTTGGGGACCTCGGGCGTGCTCTTGCAGCTCTCGGATCTCTTGATCCTCTGCCTGTGCCTCCCGGAACTGCAGACAGCTGGTGAAGTTGTTGAGATCTAGCTCGTTCGCCTCGTCCGCCGATTCCTCATTCTCTTGTGTCTCACCCAGCCAATGTTCGCAGTCCTGGATCCTCCTATGGGCTACTTCTGTGTCTCTTACCCTATCCAGGACATCGTATACTGGCACCCAATCTCGCCCTAATAACATCTCGCAAGCTAAGCGCGGTACGACCCCGACCAGGAGTTCTCCTTGATGTTCCATCACCCTTAGGCGTACCCACTGGCACTCAACTAGCCGGGTCTCCCCATGGAGGCAGGCTACTCCTACGGGGCAAGCCCCCCATCAGCCCTGTGACCCTACCATATCTGACCTCACCAGCGACTGGGCGCACCCTGAGTCCAGGGTCACTTGCATGGGGTGACCCTCCACCCAGGCCTTCACTACTGGGCGGCGCCAGGACGCATTCTCCTCCCCAACTGCAGTCCAATGGTTCGACAGATTCCGGACCTCTTCGTCTTTCAGTCGGGGCTCTTGACCTGTCAGTGGGGATCCAGCGCTCCACTACTTGGTTTGGGCATTCCCTGGAAAAATGGCCGTTCCGCCCTCACCGGAAGCACCCGGTCTCCCTGGTAGCCCCTCGGCCTGGCGGGCGCCAGCGTTCCGGCTCTTTGGGGTTCATCGGGGAGTATCCTGGGCTCTTTCTCTCTCGAGGGTAGCTGGCCTCCGAGGCTGTGAACGCCTCCGCCAGCTTTAGGGCTTCCTCGCAGGTCAGTGGGGCGTGTTGCTGGACCGAGCGTTGTGTCCGTTCTTCCAGATCGTTTTGGAATTGTTCGAGAACAATTTGGTCTGCCAGGGCTTCTCGATCCTGTCCGGCTGGGTTTACCCACTTGTCTAGCAGATCCCTCAATAACTGTAGCAGCACTCTGGGTCGCCTCTCGTCAGGCCCCTTCTTGGCCCGGAGCAGGTGACGGTAGTGCTCCGGGTTGATCTCCACCCTATACAGGATGGCTTGCTTCACTAACTCATAGTCCCAGGCATCCTCCCTTGAGAGGGCCCGATAGGCGGCTTGGGCCTTGCCAACGACTAGGGCTCCCAACTGGCTAGCCCAATAGCCCTGGTCTAGCCCCATCATGAGGGCATGCTGCTCAAACGCTTCGATGTAGGCCTCCAGGTCATCATCTTTGGTCATTTTAGGCATCTTGCAGGATGCTAAGCTGTGTCGGAACTAGTCTTGTTGCCTATCCATCATTTGCTGCTGGGAGTCCAGGATCCGGGTTAGAACCTGTAGGTTCTGTCCCAGGACACCGGCGGGGCCCATAGCCGCGGGCTGCATGTTGGCATAAGGTGCCAAGTAGGGGTTCTCCATATTCCCAGCCAATGCACCACGTTGTGCCCGCCTCTGCTCGACTAGGCGCTCTCGAGCTGCCTTCGCCCGGGTGGCTGTTCTAGCTTGCCCCAAGAGAACGAGAGGACCCCGGAAGGTGCCTCGGGTGGTGTCGGGAGGCCCCCTAACCTCGCCTGCCACGACTTCGGATGGAACCTCAGTGGTGGGGGTCTCTGTTGATGCAGCCTCCATGGTTGTCACGCCTTCGGCGGGCACTCACGGGGCTCCAACCTCCCCTACACCCCGGCCAATCGCCACCTGCTGCTGCGGGTCTCCCAGTGGCCTTCCTTTGGCGACCCCACCGTGTTTTCGATCCTGTGCCTCCCGGTGGCCCCCACTCCAGAGAGCCAAGCTTCCCAGGCTGGAATCCGCCTTGAGCGTCTCACACTCCCTGATTCCCTGCTGCCCCTAGCCTATACTGACCCGAGGCCACCGCAACACAAAATGAGAGATCCTAAAAGAAAGCAAACAACAAAACAAAAAGACAAGCCCTTCTATCACGCCTAGCCCGGGATCTGACCCGGGTGCCTAAGCCCCGATCGACGGGCTGCCCCGGCTCAAAGTCCGTCAGGTGGCTTAAGGCCACCGACTCCCCCAGGTGTCTACTCTCCAGGACCGTGGCTCCCGCTCTCTGGGAGCCTCGTATCCGGCGTTCACTCCTTCGCCGGTCCTGCTGCCGGTTCCTCCTCCTGCCCGTCTGTCGGCTCTCTCACTGGGTCCGCTGCCGGTTTCCTCACCGGCTAAGCTACCCGCTCCCTTCCTTGCTCCCTAGCCCGGTGCTTCTTTTGTCTT
>NW_005841992.1:2602205-2619502 GCF_000455745.1 Alligator sinensis
ACTGCTGTAGCTGCTGTTACCGTTCTCACCGCCGTTGCCGACGCCGCTGCCGTTGCCGTTGCCACGACTTCCCCCGTTGGGCTGGGTACACGGGCCCCACAGGCACGGGTCCCAATCTCGGGGTTCCCTGCGGGCTTTCCCCCCTTCCGGCCCTGCTCCGCTCCCGGGGCCGCCTTTTATTGCTGCCGGGTGACGTCTCTTGCTGACGTCACCCGGCCCCAGCTGGATATAAGCGCGGTTTACCAATCGCGCTGGTGGTTTTCCCACGCACGTGTCCCTGCTCCCTCCGGCTTCTGCGTGGGGTAAGTAAGTGTTTACTTCCCCCCTGGTTTTGCCCCGGGGTTTCCTTCTAACCCCGGCGTCCCTGGGACATTCACAAATGCTTTGAAGCCTGATCACAGGTGAATTGTGCATTTGAACTATGTCCTCTAGTTAGAGCAACACGAGACAAGAAATATGGTACTTTTTCCATCATGCCCACATATTCAAACTTCCAGTTCTGGCAGGAATACACTACTAATCTCTGCTGAACGTGCGTACATATGTCAAATCTATGGTTTGGTAATGTGATGCTGCCACAGGAAAATTAGGATCAGACAAATTTGGAACATTTTAAATTTTTGAGAGGGGAAATAAATTCTGAGATACAGAAAATGCATTAAACTCAAACTGAACTTTAGGATGGTTCACATATTGCAAATGCACCATTTTCTAAAATCTATTTGGAAGCTGTTTGTATTTGAAATGCATTCATTTATTTTAAAAGCTTGAACATTCTATGTGTTGAGTTGAATTTTTGGATTGTGGATCCTTTAAATCTTTGTGGATGTGACATGATCATGCATGTAATACATTTTTGGTAGCACAGAAAAGCCTTGGAGATGGGAGGCATTTGCATGTGCTATGTTGGCTATAGGAGGAATTATATGTTGGCCCTGGTGCTTGCCATGTCTCCCAGAGCTATGCCAAGCTGATGTGGTGCCTCTTGGTGTTTGACACCATCTGCTGGTCCCGCGACATCTACATCGAGCACATCACAGGCCAGCACCAGTACACCGACCTCACCAGAATGACTGCCACCAGACCAGAAACAGAGGGGACCACCTGAACCCCCCTCTGCACTTGATGGACTTTGAGAGCTATTTCTCAACCACAGACCACTCCACTCCACCCAACAAGGACCCCCACGCTAGGACTGTATGGATTGAGTGACTGCCTTTGTTTAACCTACCCCCTCCACCATTGTGGACTTTTGTTACAGGTTTGTTTGTACCGATCTTCTTTCTCTTTCAGCGTCATGACCCCCTCCCTCCCCTTTTCCCACCTCACCCCGACACCCCTCAGGCTTAAATGGCTAACATTGTAGTTATATAACTTAGTTGCATTCCCCTTCTCATCCCCATCCCTCTTACGTTAGTCCATTGCTTGGGCACTCTTGTATTTCACTTATGGCTTTTGTCATTTTTGTTTCATGACTTAACATTTTCTAACTAGGGCAGGGTGACTGGGGCAGCCACTGCAGAAGTCACCACTGCCCCTGCATTGTAGCTGCCCTAGGCCATGGCAGTGTCGTTGCACCTCTGCTGGTGTCAAATGTAAATGACAGAACCAGGGAAGAACAAGAAGGTAATACCTAATAGTGGAGAAGTAAGAAAGAGGCAAATGGCTGGGACAAGAAGAAGAAAGAGGGACGGACATCCAAAAGCTATCACCAGATATCTGACATACTAAATCACTTGACCATAGGGTTTGTTTTTTTAATAAGAAACTAGTTTTATAGGCTATCTAGATAATCATTCATACCATCCAAAAGTAAGGAAGTAATTTATCACTTCCATGTGATTTCAGCAAGAATTGTGCTGCAAATGGAAGCTGAGTGTAGGAATGTTGTTTTCTGTATAACTCCTGATAAGACTGGTTTATTTCCTAATGAAATATCTGTTTAAAATCTTTAGCTGAATACAAATTCAGCTTGCAAAACTGCATCAACATTCATGATTGGCTCTGAAAAAGCAAATTACAGCAAAGTACATTCAGATTGCCAGCTGGTGCATAAGGAAAAGCAGCTGCTGAGGGTTGCCAACTGGGGAGTTCATGTGGACAATATGACGTTCAAAACATAAAATGAACAAGATGCATGCGGGCATGAAGTGTGTTGCAACAAAAGCATCCAATGCCTTGTAAAACTTTACAAATGGAGTGCAATTATCACAATGCACTAGGTTTTTAGAAGTTGTGCTGACAGAATTATTGCAGCTTAGTTACACAATCATTGCCTCTAGCAGGGAACTAGCTAAGACAGGTTGTGAACCATGTTTTAAAATTGTACATGAATTACTTAGTTCCACTGTGGGTGCATCTATACAAGATGTTTTACTGTGCAATAAGAATCCGGGACTGCACATGCAGATAAGGATCTATCAGCGCCAGCCCTGAGACCATGGAGCTCGTGCTGGGAGAAAAGGATCTCTCAGCCAAGATCCCACCACCATGGGGCTCAGGATGGGAGATATGGATCTCCCAGTCCAGGCCCCGTTACTGCGGAGCTGGCTCTGGGAGATAAGGATTTCTCAGCCCAGGTCCCATGACCGCAGATCAGTGTCTGGGAGCTCCCTTCTGCGGGGGCAGGGGGCATTGTCCCTACCAGGGCTCCAGTGATGGAGCCTTTCCCAGCAGGAGGCAGCTCCTGGGGGCAGGGAGCAATGTCCCAGCCTCTGCCAGGGGTAACTGTTTTCTGGCCCCTGGGCTAGCACCTAGGAGGAGCCTAGAACTCCCTCTGGCTGCTGCAGGAACTGGTTGCAGGGAGTGGGAGCAGTCTGCTGGTAGAAGTAGCAAATCTGCTCCCGTGTCCCTGCATGTGTAGACACATGCCCTGGAGAGTTTACTTTTGAGTAGTTTACTCAAGAGTAAATTGCTCCCTGACTATTTTGCATATGTAGATGCAACCTGTGTGGTTGAAATATGGTCCCTGTTGAACCTCCAGCATAAGTAGACCTTGGAGGATTTTAAAACTGTTCTAAAACCTGTTTCATCCTGAATAGGGAAAATGTTAATATATGGCACTTCAATGCAGTTCCACTTGTTATTCTCAAAGCATTTGCAAGTGTTAGTTAAGTAAGTATCAATAACTAGTTTAGTGGTTTTGGCAGAATTTTGTGAGTATGTCACTGGACCAGGCAACAGAAGAGTTTGATTAAATTTCCACATCAGTCACTGACTTGCTGTGTGGCCTGAGGACAATACCATTTCCTGCTCTGTACTCTATTCCCCTCCCATCTCCCCCTGCCTAAGCTCCTAAAGGCAGTGAGCATCTAACATTGTATCTGTTTGGGGTCTGCCACAAGAGTTGGAGCATAGATCTCACTTTGGGCCCTCAGGCAATACAATGATGCAAATAAACAATAGTCCCAATATCTTGCAGAGAAGCAAGCTAAGATCCTGAGAGGTCACACGACTTGTGTAAGGTACTGTCTCATCTCTCTCATTTATTAATGAAACAAATTTATCCCTAGTAATTTTTATTATATATTTCCCTAGTATTTCTTTAGGTCTGTGAAAACTTTTCTTATTCCACTTGAGTTTTACCAACTTCTTTCTTTTATCCTGATATTATTTTTTTCTCAGCAAGTTGTTTACTGACTGAATATACTTGTTAGGTTAGTAACAGGGCCCTTTGTTCCATTTCCAATGCTGTTTTTCTTTTATCCTCACATCTTTGAGCTACATAACATGTTTCTTATTTCTAATTCATTTTTACCTCCTGGATATAAATATATTGCATTGCAAAATAATAAAACAATTGCTATGTGAAAGCTACCAGCAGTTCTACCAGGCAGTTTTTGCTGAGTGACAGGGGCTGCACTTAAATAGTTTCTTCCACTTTGAGAGTTGTCATTTGTTCCTCACTTTAAGTATAGGGAATCTCTTTGATGCTAGAATCTCCCTGTACTTTTATATTTCCTATATTTCCTATCACCAGTGTCTGAATACCTCATTGCGTTTTAATACACTTCATGCTCCTTGTGCCCCTGTGAAGTAGTATTATTCCTGTCTTGCAGATATGAAGCTGAGGTACTAAGAGGGTAAGTTGCTCTCTCCAGGTCAAAAAGGAAAACAGTGACAGAGCCAGTAATTAAATCTCCGAAGTTGCAAGGTATTGTCCTGTCTCCTAGATGAGTGGTTCTCAAGCAGTGGGCAGTGGTCCAGTTGTGAGCCAGAGAAGTCCTTCAGGCAGTCTACAAGTACAGATGTATTGGAGGATGAGCAAATCAATCCTGTAAATGTTCCTGGTACCAAGCTGCTCCAGGCAAGCTAGCTCCAGCTTCCATCAGAAACTGCAGAGGAGTCTACAGCAGTGCTGTGGGCAAGCTAATTCATTCTGCAGAGGTAATGACCCAGGTGCAAACCCTGCACAATCATGGCTTTGGGGTTGAGGTGGGCTCTACTGAAGACTGGGTAGGAAGCAATCTCTCTATCAGAAAGACAGAGAGATTAGTCCATTCTTCCTTACTACAGAATTTTTTTTCGAATGGAAGAATGTTTTTAGGTAGTTCCTTTTGCCTCTATTGTCACAATCTCAGCCCTATCAACCTCCAGTCGATGGCTATTCTTTTGAAATCAATGTGAAGATTAAACCACCAATGGAAATTTTCCCCATCATTTTGGCTGTGTTTCTCTAAGGCCAAAGTTTAAAAAATAAAGAAGGAAGATGCAGAAAGAGGCGTCTCAAGGTGAAGGAGTGGTTTCTATTTAGTTTTAATTAAAACAGATTTTTCTTTAAAAAAAAATCTAATTATAGTCTTCAACTGTAACAAAAATGGTTCATAGAATTAGAGACTCATAGATAAGTAGGGCTGGAAGGGAACTCCAGTGGTCATCTAGTCTAACCCTCTGCCTGAGGCAAAATCATCCTTATATAAATCCATTGTCTAACCTCTGAGACAAACTACACAGTCAACCCTAACACAACCACAAGACATAACACCCTAACCTACCAGAAGTAAGGCAAGGGAACCATGGTGTCCAGCATCCTGCTGCTGCAAATATTGCTAAAACACACACAGGTGATCCAAGGATGAGGGCCATGTCCCCCAGGACAGAGAAGGGCAAAAACCACCCACAGTCCATATCAACATGGTCATGGGGTAAAATTCCTTCCTGCCCACAAATAGTGCCATTGATTCAATCCTGAGTAGAAGGGCAAGACTCTCTAGCCAGGAACCTCTGGGTTAAGTCGCAGCAGGAGCATTGGCACAGCCCAGTCACAATCCCTTGCTTTGGCTGCAGCCAACACACAATGCTTCCAAGGAAGATGAAAAAAAAACCCCCAAAACCTATGACGTGTAGCAGCATGATGGGGAGGAATATCCTTCCTGGCCATAAGTACCAACTAGCAAAGACCAGAATCATGGGTAATTACTGAAGCAGAGCATAGGCATAGCTACTCCCAGACCATTCCTGACCAGTGCTTGTCCAATATGTTCTTGAACACCTCCAACGATGAAGAGGCCACAGCTTCCATAGGCAGTCTATTCTACTGCCTACTGTTGTAACAGTGAGGAAGTTTTTCCTGATACCTAGTCTAAACCTACATTGCTTTAACCTACTTTGCTGCTGCTGTGGCAGCCTCCTGTCATCCCATGCATAGATCCAGGGGCCTGTGCCCACCAGGAAGAGTCCAGCACAGCCCCGCAGTCCTCCCAGGGCACGGGATGACAGCAGGCTGCCGCTGCTGGCAAGTGATACGAGTTTTGCTTTGAGCGGTTTGAGGTGCAGTTTCCTAGAAACCCCTGCACCTATCTCCTTGAAACATGACATGCCCTCAGAAGCGGGTACCATCCCTGCAATTTTCATCAGAATCAGGCAAGAAATGACAAAGTTATATGCATTTTCATGATTCCCCATTATAGCCTATGGGCGAAACATCGAAACGTGTCCAAACAGCCTCGAAACAGCGAAACAGTTTCAACGAAATGAAATAGAACAGTGCTTCAAAATAGTGAAATGAAACACTGTCCCTTCATAATGGTGAAACAAAAGTCAAAATGAAACAGTGCAGTTTTACACAGTCCAAATGTCAAGATGCTTCAATTGCTCTGGTGGTTCACCCCTATTTCAGTCAAAATTTTTCTATGAAAATAAGACAGGGGCTATGGCTACAAGTAGTGAATATTCTTTTCAGCAATTCTCAGTGCCTGAGCACAATCCTAAATGTTTCTGAAGAATAAACAGGAGAGAAGGGAAACAGATTTTTCAACAATTTGTATTTCAGAATAACCTGAATGGAAATGCATGCGACAAAGAAAAGAGGCTTTCCCCTACTGAATTTTAATGACCTGTTACAAGCAACAGATCTCAGAACTTCAAGAAAGGTGTCAAGAGCTACAAGGAATAAAAATAAATATTTAGCAATCAAAATCCAAGTGTTGTTGCAAGATATTCCCATTAATGGCCATATCATAGTTAACACCTGTTGAGTATCTCTCTCTAAAAACCTCTTTTCACTTTATCTGTTTATAAAATTAGCAATACAAAAGTGCACTAAGACAGATTTTTAAAGCTTTTTTAGCTAAAGGAGTTAAAAATTTACTGTATGTTTTCATTCAGATTAAAATTTAAATTCTTAAATTGGTGGGAAACATAGATTTTCCGAGTGGGGAGGTCTTAAATCTAAATCTACATTTCTCCAGTCATTAGTCATACGCTTCTTCAGGGGGTTCGGATCAAAATCTGACCTCAGAAAAAAAAAATTACTTGCTGGTTTATTGCCTTGTCTACCTCAAGTATTCAATGCACACACACATCTACACTGAATCTATGTTAGCAGTTTGCAGACACTGCAGCTACTTGTCTTGTGCTGTTCAAATGCTGGAATGTCTCATGCCACTTTTTCAGTTTTATACATCTTTGTTCATGGATCTTATAACATGTTTAGGCACAGCAGGGAGAACACAGTGATATTCACTGTCTGAAAAGCAGTGTATTTTAATCTTTATTTTCAAAGAAAACAAAACATGAACATTATGAATATATATCAACACATTAGCCAGTCTAAAGAAAGTACAAGAATGTTGTTGCCCTAAGGAAGAGAAATTGCTCTTCTGCTTCTAAATAAACCTTGAATATCCCCTATGTTTATCCTGATGTCAAAGTAATGTACTAACCATACTTCTAGTTATGGAGGACTGAACAAGAATTTCTTTGCAGTTTATCAGGTCATGATTCATAGTAGACAGAAAACGTGCTTGCCTAAACCCAGTACCAATTACCTTTGGATCAAGCCCTTATTCTCAAAAGGCCAAATATGCCCTCTATTTAGTGTTACCAGTCCTAGGGACTAAAACCAGGAAACTGGCCCTGGAAAAATAACCTATATCTACCATATTACAGGGCTAAGTGCCACCAGAAAGTCAGTGGTCTTACCCAGGGTTTTGGTTGTAGCCATGTTGGTCTAAGGACACAGTTAGATAAGGTTCTTTGGGTAAATGTGATACCTTTTATTAGACCCAAGTAAATAGTTGGAAAAATCTCTCTGGTTCTCACTGTCACCCATTTGCATTTTCACAGACCTGCATTTTGCATTTTGGCTTTTGTTCCACCCTGGAGAACACACAAAAGACCAACATACTTGAAGCAGGGTGTTTGTGCCTGAAAGCTTGCAAAGAACAATTTTTCCAGCTATTTAGTTGGTCTAATAAAAGATATAACATTTACCCAAAGAACCTTGTCTGAAGTGGTCTTATCCAGAGTTTTGTTGTTCTTCTTGTTTGCAGTTTATATCTTTGTGAACATTCAGGATTTTAGTTCAGCTTTTGGAAACCATCAGCATTTTTCATTGTCTTCCACTACCTGGCTCAATTTCTACCTTGGAAAGTGATGTCGACATAATCTATTCATACACCAAATCACTTTATGGGAAGTATGAAGACTGAGCTGAGAGCACAGGCCTACATTTTCCCAGGCCTTTTGACAAGCAGCCTATGTTTTAAAAAAGAAACTAAAACAATAGCTTGCTAGCTAGGTCCTTATCACTCATTTTAAAGTGACAAAAATCAATACCTGCTAGGCAAAGCCTTCGGTAATGAAAGGCTCTCTAATGACTATCGAAGCATATAGCATGATGAGTTTTAAAGTTTTTTACTACAAGTGTGACAGGCTAGCTACTCACCCCAAGTCACCAAAGCTGGGACTTGAACTTAGATCTCCCATCTGGCAGACAAAAACACTGCTACACAGCCACCAGTGCTGGCACTGCTCCAAGCTGCTAGGGGTCTTGACCTTCCTGGAGCCCCAGCCTCATGTTGAGCTGCCTGGTCTCTGGAGGAGCTGGAAGCCAAGTTAGGAACCCCTCAGGTCGCTGCTCAGATCCTTGCTGAAGCGGAAAGCCTCTCCTGCTGGCCACAGCCTCTCGTAGGGGATCCTGGAGCTCCGCAGGAAGCAGCAGGAAGCCTTCCCTGCCGGCCACACGCCGCGCTTGCAGAGGGTCCAAATGCTGCCTGCAGGTCCGGCTCCTTCAGGCTCTTCTAGGACAACTGCTCCCGCCCCGTTAGCCCAGCTCTTGCCAGCTCCTTGAAGCTTCTTCCTTGTGGTCCCTCTCTGGTCTCTTCCCTGAGTCAGCCGTGCTGCACCTTTTATCCCCCTCTAGGTGACCCAAGGGGCCAAACAGGGGACATGAGGGGTCAGTCTCTGGGGCCTGATTGGTGAGGAAAGGGAATCCCAAGTCCTCCAATCATCTTTTGCCCTTTCAAAACCCCTGGGCTAGGCCAAAACCCCTGGGCTAGGTCAAAACCCTGCCAACTAGCCCGTCACACAAGATAACCACAGGTACTTGTAAAGTCTGGTTGCTTATTTGATAGAGTTACAGATGCTTCATAACTGATGAAGAAAGAAGTCAAACAATGGTTAAAGTGAACTCAGCCCCAGATTCACAAAAAGGTTTAAGTTCCTAAGTCCTAAATTTAGCTGCCTAAATTTGGTGCCTATGGCCATATGTAGATGAAATAGAAGGTGTGTGTGCATGACACTTTAAAGCGAGCTGAACGCTTTTGCATCACTTTAATGGTGTTGGTGTTTGCACGACTTGGTGGCGTACTACACATTAATTCCAGCTGCTGTCAGAAATTTGGCAGTGTACTGCACCTTAAATGACTTGGGCACAACAAACTAAAACTCCTTTGAGGAATTTTAGTTTGCTGCCCCAGAGCCGCAGAGTGAAGCACCGGGCTTCATGCAGCTCCACAGCTCTGCAGGAAGCCCTGCAGGCAGCATGGCAGTAGCTGGGAAGGCCAGCTCTGCCCAAGAAAAGCAGCAAGCCTGATCTGCCCCGTCCTGGAGCCTGCCTGCCTGCCTCAGCTGCTTGGAGGCCTGGAGCTTCCCCCAGTCACTGCAGTGCCCTCCAAAACCACCTGAGCCAGGTGCCTGTGGGTGGGTGCCACCTGGGGCAGGGGGTCACTGCTGCCACAGAGGGAAGCACAAACCCCGCCCCCACCCCTGCAGCCCAGGGATCGCTCCACCTGCCGGCTCCACCTGCCGGCAGCTCATCCTCCCCTCCCCGCCAGAGAGGCAGGTAAGTCAGTGCAGTGCATTCACAACACAGGGGTTTAATTAGCCCTAAATTGAAGCGGTGTTTTTTAAAACCCAGCACTTCAATTTAGAGCCCTTGTTTCATCTACAGAATAGAGGGGAATAATTGCTTCCCTTGATCTGCTGGCAACACTCCTACTAACACAGCCTAGTATGCTGTTAGCCTTCTTGGCAACAAGGGCACACTGTTGACTCATATCCAGTTTACTGTCTGCTGTATCCCCCAGGTCCTTTTCTGCAGAGCTGCTGCTTAGCTAGTTGGTCCCAAGCAGGTAGTGATTTTTGGGATTCTTTCATCCTAAGTGTAGGACTTTGCACTTGTCCTTGTTGAACCTCATGAGATTTCTTTTAACCCAATCCTCCAATTTGTCTAGGTCACTCTGAATCTTAGCACTACCCTCCAGCATATCTACCACACTCCCAACTTTGTGTCATCCATGAAATTGCTTAAGGGGAAATCTATCCCATCTTCCAAATCATTAATGAAGATATTGAACAAAACCGGCCCCCGGGCCAACCCACTTGATACTGGCTGCCAACTAGACATAGAGCCATTGATCACTACCCATTGAGCCCGATGATGCAGCCAGTTTTCTATCCAACTTACAGTCCATTCATCCAACCCATACTTCCTTAGTTTGCTTGCAAGATTGTTGTAGAAGACCATATCAAAAGCCTTGCTAAAGACAACTGCTTTCCCTGTGTCCACAGAGCCAGTTATCTCATTACAGAAGTCAACCAGATTGGTCAGGCATGACTTGTCCTTGGTAAATCCATGGTGACTGACTGTTCCTCATCACTTTCTTTTCCTTCAAGTGCTTACAAATGGCTTCCTTGAGGACTTGCTCCATGATTTTTCCAGGGAGTGAAGTGAGGGTTACTGGTCTGTAGCTCCCTGGATCCTCCTTCTTCCCTTTCTTAAAGATGAGCACTATATTTGCCCTTTTTCAATCATCTGGGACCTTCCCCAATCACCACGTGTTTTCAAAGATAATAGCCAGCAGCTCCTCAATCACATCAGCTAACTCCCTCAGTACCCTCGGATGCATTGCATCTGGCCCCATGGACTTGTACATGTCCAGTTTTTCAAATAGTTCCTAACCCGTTCTTTTCACCAATGAGGGCTTCTCAACTCCTCCCCAAACTGAACTGCTTGATTCAGTAGTCTGAGAGCTGACCTTGCCTGTGAAGACAGTGGTAAAAAAGGCATTGAGCACTTCAGCCTTTTCCTCATCATCTGTCACTACGTTGCCTCCCTCTTTTAGTAAAGGAACCCACACTTTCCCTGACCTTCCTCTTGTTGTTAACATACTTGTAGAAACTGTTCTTGTTACTCTTAATGTCCCTTGCTAGCTGCAACTCCATCTGTGCTTTGGTTTTCCTAATTTTATCCCTGCATGCCCAAGCAATATGCTTATACTCTTCCCCAATCACCTGTCCAAGCTTCCACTTCTTGTAAGCTTCCTTTTTGTATTTAAGCTCACTGAAGAGTTCTCTCCTAAGTCAAGCTGGTTGCCTGCTATATTTACTATCCTCCCTGCACACTGGTTTGTTCCTGTACCCTCAGTAAGGTTTCTTTAAAATAAAACTAGCTCTCCTGGACTTCTTTCCCCCTCCAACTGGCCTCCCAGGGGATCCTGCTCATCAGTTCCTTGAGACAGAGTGAAGCACCGGGCTTCATGCAGCTCCACAGCTCTTCAGGAAGCCCTGCAGGCAGCCTGGCATTAGCTGGGAAGGCCAGCTCTGCCCAAGAAAAGCAGCGAGCCTGATCTGCCCTGTCCCGGAGCCTGCCTGCCTGCCTCAGCTGCTTGGAGGCCTGGAGCTTCCCCCAGTCACTGCAGTGCCCCCCAAAACCACCCAAGCCAGGTGCCTGTGGGTGGGTGCCGCCTGGGGCAGGGGGTCGCTGCTGCCACAGAGGTGAGAAGTCTGCGCTTCTGAGGTCCACAGTCCATACTCTGATGCTCTCCTTTCTTCAGGATCCTTTCTTTCAGGATCCTTTTGTCAGGATCCTGAACTCAATCATCTTGAATTAGATTTACATTATTTTCTTTCTTCCCTAAATATATGTACAGTAATTGCTAGAGCCAGAAATGCTTTTTTGTAAAATCAGTGCTGCTTATATTGCAATTTGCTATAATATTCTCAAATGTCCATTGTATTAAAGGGAGGTACAAGTAAAGGGAGGGTCAAATTAGAATAGGTGTGAAAGCTAAAGGACAGAGTGATCTATCTGCAAGCAAGAAATTGCTGTTTGCAAATAATGAATGTAATCATAAGAAGATATATTTATATATTTACTTATATTTGGCTAAATCAAGACTAAAATGTTGGAATGTCTTCATATATTCTTGCTTCTCCTGTCTGCGTTTATAGTTTCTTTTTCACTTTTTATTCATTAACAAAGGAAAGGGAAAAAATTTTAACCACACCTCTTGTCTACCTTCTAACATACAACAATAACAATAATAATGCACTGGCCATAGAACCCTCAGACCAAGGGATGATCTTTTCCACCTACCAATCTTTCATCTTGGAAAAGTAAACAGTAATATTGACTGTATTTTACACAAAACTCTAGTTAACGATAGAATTCTTTCACCAGAAAGGGAAAAAGGCAACATTAACACAAACAGTAAAGGCAGCTTAAGGAAGAGAACAAGAGTTTGATTCTTCAGTACTCAGTTCAGCCGCCCAGCTTGGATTTAAAATGACATAGGAGAAAGAGAGGAGTATAATACATAATCCCTGGACAGCTTCCTTCTTATAACCACAATTCCCCCAATTCATAGGTTTATAGTCTTGAATTCTAGCCTCCTTCACTGGTGGAGAAAACACACATATGTTTTTCCTACAATTATGAAGCAATTATATTTGTTGGTTTTGATGCTAATCTATGATATTTGGGCACATTATTGCATATCTTGAGAAATCCATGGTTTGGGTGCTGTCATGGCCCTTAAACCTTCTATTTCTACAATTTCTTCTTTTACCAAGTTTGGTAAAGAATCTTGGTTTGTACATTGGATGGAAGAGAGCAAGGATTTTCTTTATATTTTTAAACAGGAAGAACTTTGTTTATTTGATGAACGGGCCATAGAAATACATTTTGCCCTTTACTAACATTTTGATTCGTGCAGAGCTTTTCAATATATTTGAGGATGAGGCCTTTTCAAAGGAGTACACTTTGTGCTATGTATAAAACAACATTAGTGACAGTGTGTGCTTTTTCAATTGGAACTGACCTTTGATACTTTAGCCAAATAGAAACTGAAGCCAGATTCTAATTGGATATGTATTTTCAACATCCTTAGCCCTTCAGCCAACTGGCAGGGATTCCATGCAACTTATTACGAGAAATGCAGCATTATCTTTCTTGCTAATCTGACTAAAGTGAAACAGTTAAAGAAAGAGCCAAAATAAGAGAAAGAAATGTGAAACCTTGGGCAGTAAGCTGCAGTTCAAGAAAAATCTATATCTAATTAGCACTTCAGGT
The DNA here is from genome assembly GCF_000455745.1 of Alligator sinensis. Classification (NCBI taxonomy): domain Eukaryota; kingdom Metazoa; phylum Chordata; order Crocodylia; family Alligatoridae; genus Alligator; species Alligator sinensis. Next base: position 2,615,281 of record NW_005841992.1, read on the forward strand.
CAGGGAAAATGCAAGGAAGAGGTAACAGAAAGGATTTCTGGTACTAAAGTAAAATAATATTTTCAAGATATATGTGTGTTCCATTGTCAGGATCCAACCTGTTCTTTTCTAAAAAGTTGGGTTTTTTTTAATATTGGCCCAAACCCAGAGAACTTTATTCTGTTTTCAGTCCTAAAGCAGATTGAATCATTGTTGGCAAATAATTCATTTGACAAACCTCAAGATATTTTTTCAATGGATATTATGCTCACTGGAAAGTGAGAAGAATAAGTCATCTGCATGGGATTAAATAGATAATGGATGCAGGAGTCTACCGTTTATTAGACACATTTTGTGAAATATTTTGATTATAGTATGCTGAGTATCCTCTTTACCTCATTATTCACTTTAATGGGGAGTTGACCTGAGGGTCAGTCACGAGGAGTTGGCCTGAGGGTCATGAAGGGTTAGTTCTAAAATAAATCCACTGATGTCAGTGGTATCATTTCATTGACTCCTGTGGACTTTGGATCACGCATAAACACCTGAGGATACTGGCCAATAGTACTTGTACAATAATTTTGGAAGGGTTTTGAGAGAGATTGCAAATGTATATAGCATGGGCCTCAATAATGCAACTAGCTCCACACTGGTGGTTCTGTATGCTAGCAGGAAGTTCTATTAGGTTTTTAGTCAGTTAGGTTTTTATAAGCACATGGATCCACCCACACACAGTTCATTGCAAGATTAGGACCTAAATGCTTACCCAATCTATTTAGCGGGTCTAAGCTAATGTGACAAACAGTTCTATGTTTAAACTGTGTTTTAAAACACATGCTTCCATTAGAATATTGAGCATAATATGTGCCCTTACCAACTATGAACTGATAGGGTCTGCATGTGAATTGTCTTCTTGAACAGTTCCAGAAATGTGTCTGAGGACAATAATTATTCTTACTGTGTATTACTTCAAATTTCAACGCTGAACTGCATCTGCTATTATGCTGCCCATTTACCTTGTGTGTCCTCACATTCTAGTCCTGACTATCTGAAAAGACAGACTGAAAAGGTTCCAACCAAACTGCTTTTTGTCAGAACTGGCTGATTTGTTTCAATTGAAATATTCCTTTGAGACAATTCAGGTTCAGCAAAGTTCTTCCAAATAGCAGGCAGGTCATCTGACTTGTCAATAGCCTGCCCAGCAGGCTGCTGGGGAGTCAGGGCTTTTGGGCTTCATGGCTCTGGATAATCTGTTTAACAGACTATCAAAACCAGTGGGCTTTCTCTGTTGTAGAAAATCTTGAAGTGTTGTTTGCTCTGAATCAGAACAAATCTACTTCTGAAATAAGGAAATCCTCTGCCCACCTCTACTAAATTATTTGTGTTATCTTTACATTTTGCTACCTCTGTAAATACAGTCTGACTACTAGTCCTCTTGTATCTGCTATTTTATTGATAGCTCCCAACAATTCTAATTGGCCCCAGCTCATGAAAGCAACTGGGTTCAGGACAGTACTTAACCACATGCTAGCCTGATTTAGGCATATGCTTAAAATGCCATCCTGAGTGAAGAAGACTGTAATAGCATAGTTCAATACATCAGCTGGTTTTTCTCCTATTATATGATATTCTTTATCTGTTTGCCTATGCTGCTTCAATCTAGGATAGATTCTGATCTCATTTAGGCAGGTGTAGTTGAGATCAGAATCTGGAACTTTGTTACTAGATGTAAGTGGCTAGAAAATCAATCTTTGGTAAAATTTATAATTATTTAAAAAGTACTGTTGTTTTACCTACAAAATCAAAGGCTGAAATTGTCTGAGGATGGTGCACACATTTTAGGAGTCTCAAAAACTGGCTGTACCCAATATCCAGATATTGGTTTCAAAGCTATCTTAATCATTAGTTACCAAAACAGTGACATATCTTCTTTCATAAATTGGCCAATAAATTGTGGATTCTTCATGAATTTAACGAGTGGTCCAGTGGAATTTTTCTCCTAATTACTATTGTTTTGTGATTGGTCAACTATGTCACATGGTTTTACTGAAAATTGTAAAAGGAGAAGGGTAAATTATAAATAGCATAAATCCAACAGCATACAGTTTTGACAGGAATTTCCAGATGAATAATCTTTCAGATGGAAAAGTAAGTGAAACTTCAAAATAAATAAGTATTTTTATAACTAGTTTATGGATGTCTTAATGGATAACGTGACCCAATAATGACACAAACTTACAGTCAGAAGCAGACTGGCCAAGTTCGCCGATAACACCAAACTTTGGGGCAAAGCATCCACACCTCAAGACAGGAAGGCAATCCAGGCTGACCTGGACAGGCTGAGCAAATAGGCGGATGAGAACCTGATAGTGTTTAACATTGAAAAAATGCAAGGTTCTCCACCTTGGGAGGAAAAACCTGCAGTATCCCTATAGGCTCGGCAGTGCTACACTGGCTAGCAGTATGGAAGAAAGAGACTTGGGGGTCATCATTGACCACAAGATGAACATGAGTCTTCAGTGCGATGCTGCAGCTAGTAAAGCGAGCAAAATGCCGGCTTGCATCCGTAGATGCTTCTCGAGAAAATCTCAGGACATCATTCTCCCCTTGTACTCGGCCTTGGTGAGGCTGCAGTTGGAGTACTACGTCCAGTTTTGGGCCCCACAATTCAAAAAGGATGCGGAGAAGCTTGAGAGAGTCCAGAGAAGAGCCACGCGCATGATCAGAGGTCAGGAAAACAGACCTTACAATGACAGGCTGAGAGCTATGGGGCTCTTTAGCCTGGAAAAGCACAGGCTCAAGGGTGATCTGATGGCCACCTATAAGTTTGTCAGGGGTGACCACCAGTATCTGGGGGAACGTTTGTTCACCAGAGCACCCCAAGGGATGATGAGGTCGAATGGTTACAAACTACTGCAAGACTGTTTCAGGCTGGACATAAGAAAGAATTTCTTTACTGTCCAAGCCTCCGAGGTTTGGAATAGCCTGCCACTGGAGGTGGTTCAAGCACCTACATTGAACACCTTCAAGAGAAAATTGGATGCTTATCTTGCTGGGATCCTATGACCCCAGCTGACTTCCTGCCCCTCGGGCAGGGGCCTGGACTTGATGATCTTCCGAGGTCCCTTCCAGCCCTAATGTCTATGAAATCTATGAAACTTGCTGCTTTTATTAAATAAAATTTGCACAAGTTAGTCACTCTTGGATGCCTGAAACATAAAAGCATCAAGCTGTGAACTCAAAGAAGTATACATTTTAATGCTAAATTAAGTTATTGTAAGTTCACTATAGCACTACAGTAATAGTCACCTGCAAATATAACTTAAAAATGAAATCATCATGTACTTGTTTCAGTAAAAATTGATATTCAGTTCCTAGAAAAAGAATTCAATTGTCAGGCCTATGATGTGAGAGTTTTTGAATAACCACAACTCACAGGGGCCTATCAAAACCTGGAGTGTAAGTCCTGCCATACTGACTTTTCATTATATTCCACCATAACTTTCCACATATAATCATAAGTGAAAGCGTCCTTGGGTGAATCTGATATCTTTTATTAGACCAACCCAAATAGTTGGATAAAGGAAGCCAACAGACAGTTCTCTGACACCACCTACTACAAAGAAGTACAAGAAGATCCTACTCCCCTTGTCACCAAAAAACTCAACAATACCATCAAATCATTTCCATCAAGACTACAAGAAAAACTACAGACCTTGATCCCCCCACTACCTAACCCAGGGACTTTTTACATGCTCCCCAAAACCCACAAACAAGGGAACCCTGGCAGACCTATCATATCCAACCATGGGACCCTAACTGAGGAAATATCAGGTTTCGATGGCTCAATCCTAAAACCGCTCGTCAGCCACAGAGCAAGTTTTGTACAAGACACTACAGACTTTCTACGGAAATTTAAAAACATAGACCACCTTCCCAGCAACACACTTCTAGCCACCATGGACGTTACCAGCCTATATACCAACATCCCACACCAGGATGGCATCCAAGCCTGCCTTACATATCTACAGGAACAAGGTTACAACTCAGAATACAGACCCAAAGATATTACTGACCTTATACACTTCATCCTCACACACAACAATTTCACTTTTAATAATCAACACTTCCTCCAGATGATGGGAACAGCTATGGGCACTAAAATGGCCCCACAGTATGCCAACCTTTTTATAAGCCACCTGCAAGAAGACTTCCTCAAGAACTGCACCATCAAACCCTTGCT
>NW_005841992.1:2619982-2625729 GCF_000455745.1 Alligator sinensis
CCTCATCACCAGAAGCAAACTTTCTCAAGCCCAGAACACACCAAAAGGACCCAGACCGTGCCAGGACAAGAAATGCAAAACCTGCCAACACATCTCCACCACCCCTACTATTACTACACCCCACAACAGAGCCATCAGCATCCCAGGATCTTACAGCTGCACCTCCAGAAATGTAATATACCTCATCCAATGCACCAAATGCCCTGATGGAAAATATGTAGGAGAGACCAAACAACAACTCCGCACCAGAATGAACGCACACCGGAAATCTATCAAAGACAGAAATACCTAATTACCAGTGGGGGCACATTTCTCACAGGAAGGCCACTCTCTCTCCAATCTCTCAGTCCTGATCCTCAAGGGAAACTTACACAACACTTCCCAGAGACGAGCCTATGAGCTCCACTTCATCAACCCCCTGGATACTAAAAATCATGGACTAAATATAGACATTGGATTTTTGACACATTAACATTATAATCTGCCTGACATCTGACTCCCCAGCCCAGCCCCTGGCTTGTTTACTTTTCATTCCATCCAGGAAGAGCACACACCAACTGCTGAAACTTCCTTAGCCTGACGAAGGGTTTTTGAACCTGAAAGCTTGCTTAATAACTATTCTCCAACTATTTGGGTTGGTCTAATAAAAGATATCAGATTCACTCAAGGAACCTTGTCTGCCTATGTCCTTAGACCAACACGGCTACAACCTACACCCCTGTAGCATATAAAATACGTATTTAGATTTTGATAACAGCAACTTTAAATTGCATGATGATGGATAATACCATTCTAACCTGAATCAAACAAATTTGCAAGAGTACATTTCTTGCTTATTTGATCTTTCAACCAGGCCACAATTGGCATTGTCAAATAATTTATTTTTTAGTAAATAATAAATTTGTTTAAGAAGATTATCTGGATGCCTATCTATGTGATTTTATGACACTAATTGCCAGGATATCTGGAGATTTTCCAATGTTATGAAACATTTTTTTTTATGCCCAAGCAAATTTAAATGCTTTTGGCATTGTCTTAAAAGTGATGGTCCATTGTCAAGTGAATTCCCACTGACCAGAGATAGATATTTGGAAAATTCCATTGAATATAGATATATATATAACAGGAATTAATCCAAGAAAACATCAAAGCAAGAATAGTTAAAAAACAAAAAGGAGCCTTAGAAGTTGGCCCTTTGACTTTACTCGAAGCTTTGTCTAAGAAAGGACTGTAAAGTCTGGTGCTTTATAGAGGGATACAAGGTAAGATACACACAACCTAGCATTAACAGAGTTCCCAAACTCTAGCATTCATTAATTAAAGCTGCTGGAGTTGCACTTATGTAAAACTCATTTACATGAGATTAGATTGAGGTAGGGTGATAACATGTTAGTTCTGTTGCTCTGAAGTTGCTTGGAATGTCAAATTCAAATCCATTTTTGTAGTAATTAAAATGACTGCATGGCAGATCGCAAAGCAAAAATAAAGCAATTCATGCAAAACAACTCTGAAGCAAAGTCTCTATTGATGCTGTTTAATTATTCCCATTGGGCATGGACAGGCATTCAACTGTAGTGCTAAAAATGTCAGGGGAATTTGTAGCTCTACGAAAATGTGGCAAGAAGAGGGGGCATACAGGCATTCCAGCCTCTTAGATGGAGATCTAGTCACCTCAAAGGCAAGCTCTCCAGCCAGGGGGCAATAAGATTTCTGCTCCTGGGTGCCTCTGCCCTATAAGGGAGTGCAAACATTGACAACCTGCCCTTTCCTCTGCTAGAGAAGGGAGAAGTCTGTCAGTGAGCAGGGGGCAGTTGCTAAAAAGCAGCAGCTTCCAAGGACAGCCTGCAATCCTGGGGCAGGGGCAAGGAGAGCAGTCAGTAGTGCCAGAGCCCCAGCTGTTGCCTGGGCTCTTGCAGTGGCAGCAGCAATTCCCTCACTAGTAGTCCCTCCGCTACCACCAGGTGTGTACTCACTCCATGGAGTGACAGAGAAGGACTACTTTAATGCTATTATTTAAGATTTACACACATGAGAGTAGACTCCCCAGAGTCTCTGCCCTGAGCATTTGCTATGAAAGCAGACACATCACAAAATAAGGAGGAGAAGAGCAAAGGAAAACAAACAAGCGAAAGGTGTCTACCATTTGTATGGGGTTGGGGAGTGGGGGAGGGGGTGTTGTGCCTTTATAACTTGTAAACACTGCTCAGTAGGGCTGTGCGAAATTTCGCCAACAATTTCATTTCGAGACTGTTTTGTCTAGTTTTGAGCTTGAAACAGCAAAATCAAGATGAAACAGAGAGCTTCAAAACAGCCTCGAAATGGGGCAAGTCGAAATGTTTCGAAATTTTCGAAATGTATTGGGTTTCAAAGCTCAAGCTGACTTGCCAGCAGGGAAACAGAAACTAAAGTAAGGAGAGGGAGGGGGAAGGGGGGGAAAGAGAGGTCTCATTATTGACTGCGTCTATCTCCTTAACAGCTGGCGAGCTTCATAGAAGCAGCAGGGCCTAGCAGCCAGGACTGCAGTAGTTCCCCCCGTCCCCTCCGCCCCCCTGTACCCCAAGACAGACACAGTCCTACAAGCACCCATGACATGAGTTTGCTTGTCAGCAACTATGGGTGCAGGGCCCCAGAACCCAGGCTCCACCTGCACCTATCTCCTTGACAGCTGGCAGGCTTCGTGGCCACAGCAGGGCCTAGGAGACCTGCAGTTTTCACCCCCCTGTGCCCTAAGACAGACACAGTCAGTTGCACAAGCAACCATGTCACAAGTTTTGCCTGTCAGCAGCCAGAGGTACAGGGCCCCAAAACCCAGAAGCCCCTGCACCTATCTCCTTGACAGTTAGCAGGCTTTGCGGCCTCAACAGGGACTAGCAGGCCTTCAGCTTTCACCCTCCTGCACCTTACCACACACACACACACACACTCACACACAGTCACCCATGTCATGAGTTTTGCTTCTCTGCAGCTTGCGGTGCAGTTTCCCCAAAACCCCTGCACCTATCTCCTTGAAACCTGGCAGGCTTTGTGGCCTCAGCAGGGGCTACCCTTCCCACAAGTTTTATCCAAATAAGTTTCCCCAAAACCCCTGCACCTATCTCCTTGAAACCTGGCAGGCTTTGTGGCCTCAGCAGGGGCTACCATTCCCACAAGTTTTATCCAAATCAGGCCAGAAATGACAAAGTTAGAGGCTGTTTCGAGCTTCCCCATTATAGCCTATGGGCAAAACTTCGGAACAGCATCAAAACAGCAAAACTGTTTCGATGAAACAAAATGGAACAGTGGTTTTGAATTGAAATGAAATTTGAAACAAAACGCTGTTCTATCAAAAAATGGAAATGCAAGTCAAAACAGAATGGTGCCATTTTCCACAGCCCTACAGCTGTTTTGTCTCAGAGGTGTTTCGGGTCCCTTTGGCACCCAAAACACCACATCTGAATCGAAACAGAAGGCTCAGAAATATCCCCAAAATGAAACAAGACATCCAAAATTTTTTTGGAAAATTTTTGGAAAAATGTTGAGTTTTGGAGCTAGGCTCGCTGGGAAACAGCCATACGCTGCTTCCCTGCCATGTGACTCAGCTCTGCAAGGAGCAGAGATCCGTGCCAGGGGTCTCCTCACTGCCACTGCCCACCCCACACTGCCCTGGCAATGCCGTGCTGCACGGGGAAAGCAGCTGCAGCAAGGAGACCCCAGTGCAGATCTCTGCTGCCTGCGGAGCCAGGTCAAGCTGCAGGACAGCGCTGGTCTCCGCCATGAGACCTGGCTCCACAGGGAGCTGAGATCCAGGGCAGCACAGGGCAGGCTGTGGTGACAAGAAGAACCTGGCGCAGATCTCTACTCACTGCAGAGCCAGGAAGCATGGCAGGGCAGTGCTGGTCCCTGCCATGCAACCTGGCTCTGCAGGGAGCAGATATCTGTGCCGGGGTCTCCTCGAAGCTGCTGCGCACCCCATGCAGCTCCACATCGCCAGGGCAGTGCAGGGTAGGCAGCAGCAGCAACCACAGGCTTGCTTGCCACTCTACACTGCTTCCCTGCCCCATGACTTGACAAGAATCAGATCCATGCTGGGGTCTCCTTGCCTGCATGGAGGGCAGCAGCCCTCCCCCTCCCCTAGAAGAGCCACCCATGGCCCTGTCCTGCTCCCCGCTGAGGCCCTGCAGCCCCCAGCCCCAAGAGCCACCTGGATGGGCAGTAGGGCTATGCGAAGCTTGCAGTCTGTTTGAAACAGATTTGAAGGTGATTTGGCAGAGCTGAACTGAAACACCAAAATGAAACGCTGTCCTCCGAAATGGCCGAATCTGAAACCGAATAAAAAAACCCAAAAAACAGTCATTTTGCACAACCCTACTGACCGTTAGGATGCTTCAGATATGGAAAAAGAAAATAAAACTTGCTTTACCAGAAGAGGCAGTGCTTTGGTTTGACCCAGCTCTGCAGCATAGGTGTAGTTCAGGCACTTTAGTGAGCCTTTTTTGATGCTTTTATCTTTTTGGAGATTCCATCAGCTATTAGATATGTAACCTTAGGTGCGACACTACCCATGCCTTCACCTGAATAGTGGGATCCTGGGTACCCGGTAGCCAGTGGCCCCACCCAGCTCCCTGGGTAGCTGCTGCAGGGTCCCTGAGCAGAGAGCTTCCCCTTACAATCAAGCAACCTTGTAGATGGTTATAAAACTATTTACAGGTTTTAATTATTTACAAGGTAACATATAACCAATGCAATAGAACAAATGTTACACTGCATGACCTGGTGATGGTTGGTTAAGGGTTAATGCTCCTTGGATACACATTACACTAATTATACAAATTAGCCATGATAAATAAGGAACCAATAAATAAATACATTGATACTCCAACTAATAAACCATCAAGAACTTATTTACACAGTCTATTACTTATACGCTGTGTACTGAGGACCCTGTGTGCACCGCCCCTGGTTGGGCGTCTCAGGGTGCAGAACTGCATCTGTGTTCCCGGCACAGGATCTGTGGGTGATCCCCAGTGCTGGTGTCCCTTGCACAAACTCCAGGGATCTCCTTGCAGAGGGTGGTGGCTACTTCCCTGCAGTCTCTGCAAGAGAAGCCAATACCTGCTCAGACTGCTGCACTGGCTCAGCAGGGAGCAGTGTCTGGGCTGTAGGTTGTAACAGTTTCCCCTTCCCAGCACAGCCTCACAGCACCCAGCAAATGCAGTCCCTCTCTGGGCCCTGCCTGGCCCCAGGCTTCTGGTGGCTGGAGCAGTCTCTGCCCCTGTAGCCCAGGGCTTCCTCCAGCACCTGAGCCTGCCTGTCCCTGGTGCCTGCTCACTCACAGGGGTAAAACCAGGGCAGTCAGTTTCATAGTTGGTAGGGTCGGAAGGGACCTGAGCAGATCATGAAGTCCGACCCCCTGGCATGGCAGGAAAGAGTACTGGGGTCAAACGACCCCGGCAAGGTGTTCATCTAGCCTCTTCTTAAAGACCCCCAGGGTAGGAGCTAGCACCACTTATCTCGGAAGTTGGTTCTAGATCCTAGCCACCCTGACAGTGAAGTAGCACCTCCTGATGTCTAGTCTGAATCTACCCTCTGCCAGGTTGTGACCATTATTTCTAGTCAGTCCTGGTGGTGCTCAGGGGAACAGGGGACCCCAATGCCTGCTGGTCCCCTCTGACTAGTTTGTAAATGGCCACTAGATCCCCCCTCAGCCTTCTCTCGTGGAGGCTGAACAGGTTCAGGTCCCTTAGCCTCTCCTCATAGGGCCTGCCCTG
>NW_005841992.1:2626166-2627490 GCF_000455745.1 Alligator sinensis
GTAGTGTCATCAACAAATTTGAACAGTGCTTTTTACATCCCTGTCCAAGTTGCTGATGAAGATGTTGAACAGTGCAGGCCTGAGGATTGAGCCCTGGGGGACCCCACTGCCCACATCCCTCCAGGTCGAATAAGACCCGTCCACCACCACTCTCTGGGTGCGGCCCTCCAGCCAACTAGTGACCCATCTGACTGTGTAGGTGTCGACACCACAGTCCCCTAGTTTTTTAATGAGAATGGGGTGAGAGACAGTGTCAAAGGCCTTTCTGAAGTCCAGAAAGACTATGTCCACTGCTACACCTGCGTCTAAGGATTTTGTGACCTTTGTCATAGAAGGCCACCAGGTTGGTCTGACAGGACCTGCCTCTAATGAACCCAGCCTCCAGCCTCTTCCCCTGGCCCTGCATCCCCTCTTCTACTGTGCTCACCCAGACACACAGGGGCTTGCAGGAGGGTCTTCCCAGGCTTGGAGTATCCTCACAGGCAGCTCCTCTCTTGTCCTGCCCCGGCAGGGCTTGGAGGAGAAGGGAGGGAGAACAGACACAGTGCAGCACTTGGTGCAGCCTCTCACTGCTACTTCTGCAGGGCTCTCACAGGGGCTTTTGGAAGGGTGGCCATGGGAAGATCCTTTCCCTGGTCTCCAGCCTGTCTCTCACCCCCTCTCCCTCCCCTTTGTTCTCCCTGCCCCCCCCCCCCTCGAGAAAAAACTGCTCCCCAATTTTAACCAAGCCTCTCAGCTAATCCCAGGCCAGGGCTCTTCCCAGGCTTTTGCCAACATCTCTCATTCAAACCCTGCTGGGGTTACAATCACCCCTCCCACTTCTAAGAGGGCTACCTCCTAAACAGGTTCACTCACCCTCAGGGTAAACAGTGTCCTACTGGGAAAAACTCTGTCTCTTCGCACTCTGTCCCTCTGCAGGGCAGCCCTTCCTATTCCTTCAGGTGGGTCCATTTTTAATGCGACTACAGATAAAAGTACCAAAAATGCCCCACTAATGTGCTCAATCTATTCAGACATCAGGTGAGCCAGGTCCCACTAATGTAATGCTTCTTCTGGGTGTGTGTTGGGCTCCAGGAGGAGCCCCGCGGACTTTATAATAAAGTGCCAGTTTTTTATTTTTTTTGCATCTGTAAGCAGCCTTTATGTGCCACTGATCACTAGCATGTGCTAACCTTAACACCAACTAACATTCCTTGCAATTAGCACCTGTTAATTCTAAAGTGTAATCTCACACTAAGAGGGTAATGGCTGTCACCCATCCTCCCCCACACAGGTTTACTGTATTATAAGTCAGGATGTGAAGTGGAGGAGCAAGGCATTCCTG
>NW_005841992.1:2627521-2642974 GCF_000455745.1 Alligator sinensis
TCCTCTCACATAGTAGGGCAGTCCAAAGTGTGAGCGTTTAGTTCCTATTTTGCTTCAGCCAGAACAATGAGTCAGTATTGGCAGTGCAAAGTATTCTGTGTTAGTAAAATCCTAGGGTAAAAGCAGATGTCTGGTTTATCCTCAGTCTGACAGTCCCAGGCTTTGCCTGTCATCAAAAGAGTAGGGGGGATGCTGTTTACACTCACAGTATGAAGGGCAGTTAGCTCAAATTAGCCCCAAATGTCTGTGGGGAAAAAAGTGGTATCTTATAGGTATTTTACAGGAACTTACAGAGGGACAATGAGCTTGTACTTCTGCAAGATCCCAGAATAAAAGACTTTGTGGGGAAGAAATCTTCTGTTTTTAGCTAGAGTAGATTATTGCTTCTCACAGTATGAGGAGAAACAGGGACCAAACTGAGACTCGAAATTATAATTCAGTCAATGCTACAGTGCCTAATACTCTGGTCTACTAGTAAATCCACAGTCTAGTCCTTAGTGAATAAAGAAGTCTGAGATAAAGGAAACCAGATGTGTGATTTCCTGTATCTTTGTCATAAGATGAACATATAAAAGGTTTATTCCTGAAAGCAGTTCAGATTACACCATTACTGAAAATAACTATTGTTTTTCTTGAGACAGCACAAATTCTGCTGGAGCATGTGAGCTCCTGAACACTGTGACATGCAGGAATATGAAAACATATAGAAACCCCCATGTTAGGAATGAATGAGGTCAGAGTGAAGGTTCATAGCAGTCAAGAAAAGCATGTCAAGAGATGCCTTTGCAGATGGATTTTGGGAAGGCTGAGAACAAGAATGAAGATGAGAGCCAAGGCAGTTTTGTATGGAGAGGACCAAGGGGTGAAAGGATGGTCACCTCCACTGGAGAGAGATGAAAAATCCAGAGCCATATAAAGAGATGGGAGCAAGAAGCAGTGAATAAAGAAAAATAGGGTGTGGGGAGGCTGTGTACAGAACTCTTCCTATGTTGCCACAAAGGCCATGGCCACATGAGCAGGGGCATGCATTTGCAACAGCACAAATAGCAGTGGCACAAATTTGTTCTGCTACTTTGTGTTGCAGTGCATGCCTCTGCCTGTATTGTCCCGCTGCTCTATGTGCTTGGGGGAGTGGGAGGGAAGGTGCTAGCTGAAGCACAGGGTGTCTCAGTGTAAAGCTAGCCAGCAGGCAGTCCCCACAGTGAGGCATCCTGTGCCCCAGCCAGCCAGGGAGTGGCATGTGGAGATGAGGGAGCAGGCTGCCCAGAGCCCCCGTGCTGAAGCACCCTGCAGCCCAGTCAGCCACTTCAGAGTGCCTGGAGATGGAGGAACAGGCAGCCCTGAGGCATGTGGATCCAAGGGAGCAGCCAGACCAGGGCCAGGGCTGCCTGCTACCTTGTCTCCAGGCATGCTGCGCCCCAGCCAGCTAATCTCTGGGCTGCAGTCTGGATAGAGCCTTACAGTATGTGTTTTCTAAAAGGTCATAAAGAACCCAATTCAATGTGAGCATGACCTGCCACTACAAGGCTGGTGGGGCCGTGACTAGGGTGCTATAAGTCTGCTTTGTGCTTGCCCCTCTTGCCTGCTCTCTAGCCTTAGTATAGACCGGGGAAGAGGGGAGGGTGAAAGACCCCTCCTCCCATGCCATATGTCACCCATGCCAGCCTCCATCAGGCTCTGGATTGCCTTGCTGCCCACATCAGCCCCTCACTGCCCTGCCACCCCAATCAGTCCAAGAGTGGTGGTAGTGCGGGAGAGTTCCCCCTCCTTGCCTGTTGAAAAAAAAAAGCGCCAAGAATTTGCAATTATTTCTTTTGGGGAGCATGACCACTTCTTATTGCTGCACAGCATATCTCTGAGCAGTTCTAGGATACCCAGGATCTCCTTGGGAGAAATCAGCTTGACCTCTCAACAGGCAACATGTACACCCAAAACAACACCTCTTTGACCATGTCACAGCACTGACAAAGGCAGCACTTCCTTCTCCTTTCAAGGCCATGGACACAAAACAAGTTAAGACCCTGATCCTGCATTTGGGATCTGCTATTACAGGCCCTGCACACATGCATAATCCCATTAAAGTTAATGGGATGGAATGGGTTGTAGTAGCAAATTATTGCTGTATTACAGCCTAATTTAAACATGTGGCAATTACAATTGGTCCCAGTGTTTTCCATTTCAAGAGAAAACTTGTTTGATGAAATAAAAATATACCTAAAAAAAAGATGGCTTTGTTAAAAATTTTCAAGATTTCATTAAAAAATAAGAAGCTCCAAACTCAAAATTGTTCTGTTTAAAATAATTTCTCATAACAATGTAATCCATTTCAGAGGTTTATTTATTACAAAATTGTTTGAAGGCTTTGTACGGAGACAAAAAATTATATTCCACTTGGATATTCCACCTGAGCCACCTGGAAATGCAGAATAAAACATTCAATATTCTACATTGCCTAGGGAGAAACAAAGGGCTCAGAGACAAAAAGAATGCTCTACTCCCTGGAAATCTTCATCTATAATTCTATCCAAACCTGAACTGAATATCTTCAAAGATTTTTTTTTTTGAGAACTGTCAAATGTCAAGAGAGAAGCTGTTCTCTCAGGGACTCAAGCCCAGCTGGAAGTCGGAGGCACAATAAATCGTTTATTGTGAGGTCTCCAGCCTTGCTTTCCAGAGGTTGATACATTTCTGATAAGCATCCAAGCCAACAGCAGGATTCTGACCTGCCCTTATTACACTGAACAAAGGAGTCAGGGAATGCCAGGCACAGGCTATTCACAGCACAGGTCATAGCATAGGGAAGGGCAGCTAGCATCTGTAGAACTGCCGGTCAGACTCCCCCCCAGAAAAGGGGGTTAAAAATTGGGGGAGGCATTTTTCCTCCCCTAAAATAATGGGCCAGTGGAACAGAGCCAGCACAGAGGGGGAAGTAAACTGCTACTACTATAATAACGTATCAGTCACAGGATTCCTTCCTCCTCAGAAAGGGAAATGGTACTAAGAAATCCCTTTATGGTCTGCTTCTGCTGCTATGACTCCCTTGCCAGGTCAAATGCCAGTCAGCTGTTCATGCCTTTATGGCCAATGCTGTGTGTGCTTCAGAGGAGGGTTCTGAGTTTCTCTGAACTGGATGCCTACCACAGGACTGTAGCCCCCATGGGCCTAGCTGCAGCATAAGAGCCTAAGTGATCCTGTCCATCTTACTCCCTGTGGGCACATATACATGAGACATTAGTGAGCAGCTGCCTAATTAGCTCTGCAGCAAATGTCTCTGTGTCTACACATGCAGTGCTGTTAGGACAGCATAAACTAATTAATTCCATCATAGGTCAGTACTTGTAAATACAAGTACTATCCTGTGGCACCATTCTTTAGCATGCAGCAGTGCATGTATAGACACTGATGGTGCTGGCTAGCCCCACACTGGAGCACCCTCATGCCCCATCCAGCCTCTCCACAACATGTTGAGCTGAGTCAGAGCAGCCCTGTGCTGGCAGGTTGAACCCCTCCTCAAGTTCCCTGCCAGCTGGGTCTGCTCTGTCTCAGCTCAACGTGCTGCATCCCCAGGCACACATGAAGATATGATATGCAGGAGAGTTTATTGTTCCATGCTAATAGCACATGTAGATGCACTCTGTGCAAAATTTACTCCACAGAGGGCATGTCTACATATGCAATTAATGTGCAGCAATACATTCTGGCACACATTGTGCTGGAGTTTCTTCTGCGCACCATGTCTTCATATGCACCCAGAATTGCAGCACATTGAGCCAGGTCAGAGCAGCCTCAGCTGGCAGGGGGCCCAGAGGGGGGTCAGCCTGCCAACCCAGGGCTGTTCAACCCAGCTCAACATGCTACAGAGGGGTTGGCTGGGGCACGAGGGTGCTTCGGTATGGAGCTAGCCGATAGGCAGCTGCTGCATTGTAGCATCCTCATGACCCACCCAGCCCTGTCAGTGTCTACATGTACACTGCTGCAGAGAAAAACACTCTGCCGTAGGATAGTACTTGTGTTTACAAGTACTAACTTATGGCACAATTAATTAGTTTACTCTATCCAAACAGCACTGCATGTGTAGATGTTTACTGTGGAGCTAATTAGGCAACTCCACAGTAGAAGTCTCATGTAGATGGACCCAGATAGGCCCCGTGAAGTCACTTCTACATAGTAAATGTAGTGGGGCCATGTTCTGCATTGTGCTTGTGGACTCAGTACTATCCACGCTGCAGACTTTTACCAGATGTTCTGGTTACAAGTGTGTTCAACTGAACAATGCTTCTAGAAATGCAGAGCATCACTCATTATTGGGGAAAAAATAGTCTCATCCTGGACATGTTTTATTCCTGAAAGTGTTTTAAATGACAGCTTCCTTCCTTTGTTTCACTTTGATTCTGCAGATGCTGTAGCATCAACTCTAATTTGGATACTGTTTCATAGTGAGGGATCATGTACTGGGTTGGACTGGTTTTATTTCCATAGAGCGTCTCCAGCCACAATAGTACTGTATATCCTGTACTGCTCAATATATCAAAGACGAGTTGCAGGCTCTGAGTTGCAGGCTGTGAGGATGAAGGTTTTGTTTGTGTGTTAGTAGGATGAAGAGTATCTATCAGAAAAGAGGATCTAGCACATGTTAGTGAATGATGTAGAACCAGTGTCTTACATTTCAAACCAATCAGTACACATCCTCAGCCTAATAATCCCAAAGGGACTATGGCTAGAGGTCACAATAGGACACTGTAATGGAGGGGAGGCAAACTTTAATCCTGGATCAGAGAATGCAGGACTCCTGTAATGAATCATCCTAAAGTCTGGTGCAGAAAGTCTGTATTAAGGTTCAGGGTATTCAGTGTTGAAAGTAATTGGGTAATTATTTCCAATATGGATTAAAAAAAGGGACTGTTGTGGTTGTTTGAGTCAAGTGAACGTAATATAGGACTGGGAGGGGCCTCATGAGGGAGCATGTACATAAGAAGCTGTAAACATCCTCTTTTCAGCCCTATGATTTACATCATGGCCACAAGGCATGTTAGGAAATAAAACCAAGCTACTCTATGATGGCTTGCAGGGAAGACAAGGGTACAGCTAATGTCCTGTCACTGTGATGGCAGAGAAGTTTTTAGGTTAATAGGATGAGGTTAAGAGTGAAGAAACTAGGTCAGAGGACGTCTGTTCCCAGACTGGGAACATCAAGTTCATTCCCCTGCAATCTCATACAACTGTATACTATATGTTCACTCTAACTGGGTCCACAGGAACATCTATCTATTCCAGCCCCTCCTGTACACCACAAGCCACGAAACACCCACAAATACCCAGTAACACACTGAAAAAAAAGCTCACACTGAGGTTTCTATTGTGTTTATTGTTTTATAAATTGCCAAAAATCTAAACTCCAGGAAGGAGGTTAGTTTGGATACAACCTCAGGTTCTGTGCATTCCACACCTCCAAAAATTATTACCCATCAAAAAGTACCTGGGCACAGTAGCCAAACCTCAAAAAGCCATCCTTGCCCTGCAAAATGGTCTTGAAGTGTGCACAGCTTAGTAGACCAGAGAATCTAGTCCAAAGCTAGTCCTGGTTCTCCAGTGCACTGCCTCTTGTAAGCACTAGCAAAAACTGGATGCAATGCATTGCCAGACAATGGGGCAGCTAGTTGTAAAAAGCTATGCAAGGGGAAGGCCAGTGGTAAATCAGGCTCAATATGATCTGTATCAACCTGGAAAAAATGTATTTACATTCTGGATCATTTCCAGGTGTCCTCAACTTCCATGGAAAAGAATCAAACTCATCCCTGACATAACTCCAGTGACTTCGATCGTTTCACACCAGCAAAAAGTTTGGCCAGTGGCTTCTGCTTGCCCCAGGCTGACAAGATATAGCACGCAAAGTTACAAGGCATATATGTTGTTCAAGAAGATGCAAATTACTGCCTCAAAGTCATCAAAACGTACCTGTTGTATATCTTCATCAGAATGGGTGTGCTAGCTGAATAGGGATTTGACAGGGATTTAATCATAGGAAAATAAATTATTTGTGCCTTAACTAGAGAATGACTCTAGTCCATCATTTTCAGTTGGTGGGAATCCACTATACAATATTTAAAGTTGCCTTCTTCTGCATTCCCCTCTCATCTTGTGTGAGCAAGTGACCCTCTTATTTTATTACCCTCCCCTGCCACACTTTATTTTATAGCATAATGGAGGCAACATCTGATAGCCTTTTCTTCCTCATTTGATAGATTGTCAGAATAAAAATACCAATACACTCATAAATCAATGAAATGGTGCTTTTTAAAACATGCACATGGAATTGATTATCCTCTCAAAGCAGGTCATAGTGATTATGAAGAATGATACATAATTAATAAATCCATAATGCTTAGGTTTCTCAGTTACTCAGCCATCCATTCTGAAACCATCACCTCTCTTTAATGTATGTGTAATACACTGAAGAAAGAACTGCATTACATTTGATCTCAATGTAACTTCTGTTCACCTTCATATTCATTCGAATAAAACGGGTAATTCTTTAATATGAACCATCAAGTTATTGTTTGAGTAGACAATATATGTGTAGAGAGAAAAAGCAATGAAACAAACATTTTATTCTAATCAGAGCTTGTATTTTTTCCCTTGAAGTGCAGCAAAAAAGAACATGCAATTTAGTGCAGATTTCTTTTCTCAGAGGCTTTATAGACTGTGTTGTATCACGTGCTATTGGGGCTACTGTGGTAAATGTGGTTTCTTTGCTTATTTACTATACAGAGTCTAGTAGTGAAAGCTGGATAACTTCACAGGACATACTTGCCATTTTTAATAATTTTTCCAGGTTTTCTTCTACTACTTGGGTGGGAAGTTTTGCAGGAAAAAAAATCCAAAACCCGCTTGGACATGAATTATATCAGAACCCCCAAATTTGAGGTTACAGGGATACATTCCAGTTAAATGATTCTGATTTTAGCTCATCTGTATTTTAGCTAGACCTAGACAAACCCAGAAATGGTTTGGATTTTGCAACATCTCATTGGTCAGGTTTTTATTTTGCAACCAGGGTGGTTTGGATCTGGTTCTTGTTTTATGCAAACCACACATGTTTGCCTGGGTGGGGGATTCTGATAAGTGGCTCCAGTAGGGGCTCTTTTTTGTATGTGAATACTCGCACACTTTGTCATTCTGATTTCTCTTTTTGCTTCCTGCTACACTAAAGTCTACAGCATTTGGAAAAATATTATATCATTGGAAAACCAGGGAATCTCTTTTGTTTACTGGAAAGATGACCTAGTTAAAGCAAAATAAGGGAAAATGTATCCGATATAGTTTATCATTTTGAACAAGCAATGAAACAACTGCTAGCCATAGACTGCATACTTCACCCCTTGGATCAACAAGAGTGCCTGCCAAACATCAGATTATATATTCCACAGCTGAAGTGTTTGCATAACTGTTCAGTGGCTACCATTTCAAGAAAGAAAACCACTGATGGACCTTTTTTTAATATATTCCCTTAGCTTGACATGTTCACAGTGTACTGCCAGCAATCATTTTGTACTTGGAAGATACACTTACTAATATCTTCTCTGTGGCCCATGTGCCAGCTAGCAAGTAGGGACTAGTTTCATATTATGCACTATCTTGGCGTTCCATCACATAAACTCCTTAGTTTTCAGTCATAACTCTACATTGTTTAACCCTGCTACTGCCATGTGTGTCTCCAGGACTGCAATTTGAGAAAGGCTTTATCTGCTGAAATGTTAATCACATGTTATCAATAACGATATCTACGTGCTGTTCATTTGGCAATTTTGGTTGACTGCCCAGTGACTCAAAAGTAATTCTCTCCTACACCTTTTTAGGAGGGGAAATTAAAAAAAAAAAGAAGCCATACAACCTTGCCATAGGCTTGTCTATTACTCCCCTCACTGCACAGAGTTTGTAATTTCTAAGGGATTATTCAGAAAGTAGATTTCCTCTTCAACAGATGGGTTTCTTCCCTCTCAGTCATTTGAAATAATGTTCTAATATGGCTTGAAGGAGTCTGACAGTATGACTCGAGCTTCCATTTTCAGGACAAAATATAAAACCTGCCTTATTACTGTGGTGCTTTTTTTCTGTGGTGCTTTTTTTTAAGAGGCTTGCCCTCGTATCTAACTCATATTGGAATTTAGGCAATTAAATTCAGTCTACTTACATTTTCCCTGAAGCAGTTTATTATTATGGAGTTCAGTCGTTCAGGCTGAGTTGAATTTGGCACTTCAAAAACAAAATCTCAAACTCTGTTATGAAGCAAAAATCCAGAAGATCCTTCCTAAAATTACAGGATTAATTTTGAATGAATTTGCTGGGAATTTACAAGCAATATTATTGATGAGTTAAAATTAATAAAAAATGGGTCCTGGAAGAAATTCAGTCAAGAAAGGCTTTACCTTTTGGGTTCTGATTTTGATCTATCCCAAATGATCTTATGAATGGGGAAATGCAGGCCCTTCAATCTTTTTTAGTTTAATCCTTAAATTTTCATAAAATGTTGTATGCTGGGGGCATGCATTTATGCCAGCTTAAATTTACTGTGCAGTAAATGGAATAGGTCAGTGTCTACACATGCAGGCATTAACTCAGTGTGTGGACTGACCTGGGACTAAAGTTAGTCTCAAGTCAGTCCACATACACAGTGTCACTGCATAGTAAGACATCCACACATGCATTACTGCACGGTAACTAATCAGGCATAAATTTGATACCTGCATGATGCAGGTATCAAATTTAAGCTCAAGTTGGCATAAGTCGCCCTATTTACTGTGCAGTACAGGCATGCACAGGTAGATGCGTACCTGTACTCCACAGTAATTTTGGTTCCTGCACAGTAAATGCACGTGTCGACGCACCCTGGGTTCCTTTATCAAGAATATTTGTTTTTTTTCTTCAGTTCTCCATAATGGAAAATGTGCACTTGAATGAGTGTTGAAAAGTAGCCCTCTGCCAGAGAGATTTCCTTGGGGAACTGCAGAATGGTAACTCCCTTGCACTGATTACGATGATGGCATAGCCAAGTAGCATTCAGAGAAAACGGTAGCCTCAACATCCAGGTAGATGTAAGGTATAAGTGAGAAGAAGAATGGGCAGAATGCTAAACGTAGACATGGTCTACTTCTTCAGGTCCCATGAGACTTTATGCATTTTTCCTACACACTGTTTAACACTTGCTACATTTCATCCCAGATGTGTCTGAATTTGGTATATGAATTATAAAACACCTTTAGCATCTTTGTGAATGAAAGTCCCCAGAGAAATGTCTGCCCCCAGAAACGTCAGTAGCCTCACCACCCATTTTGTACCACCAGTTCATACTTTAAAATTAACACACATGCTCTATACTGTTTGTTGTATTTACTTTGTTCTCCCTGATCAGGGCTGGGCATTTCGGTTTCTTAATCATATGTTGTCCCCTACAGCAATGATGTTTTTAGGCCCACAAAATTCAGCATTCAAATTGTAGGAATCCTGTTCAGAGCCAAGCTCTGAACAGTTGGAGTTCTCCCATTACTAATCCTATAGGATTAGTTTTAAACTGGAACCATTAAAAAAAGCTGGGTGGAAAGAGTTGCAAGGGAGCCAGCTGCAGGTCCCTGGTCCTGGGAGGTGGACCTATATTACATGGCTCCAGAGGCAGCTCCAAAGAGGGTGCAATGTTGTGGCTGCACCCCACTTCGGGACTGGATCATGCTGCTAGAGCAGGGGTGGGCAAAATGCGGCCCAGGGGCTGGATGTGGCCCACCAGGCCATTCATTCCAGCCTGGGGCCCCTAAAAAATTTAGAAAATTAATATTTATCTGCTCTGGGCTGCCTGTCATGTGGCCCTCAATGGCTTACCAAAACTCAGTAAGTGGCCCTCTGCCCAAAATAATTACCCACCCTGTGCTAGTGCCTCTGAGGACTTTTTAAAAGTACCCAAAACAAAAGAGAAATTCTCCCTTCTCCTTAGTGCTCAGAGGGATTTCTCTTCCCATCCCTCCCCATCCCCTCCTCCTCCAGTCTCTGTGGCTTTCATCCCTGTACTGGAGGTGGGAGAAACTTCAGAACTGTTCCTGCCCAGTCCTGCTGGACTGCACAGGGGCTGGACTCACCTAAAGCAGTAACCATGGCAGTGGCTTTGCACACCTGCTTCTTGGGGGACCAGGCAGTGTGGGAAACCCACTCCTCACCATTGCTGCTGCTGCTGTTCCCCACTAAGCCCACGTCTCATGCAGCCTGGCTGGAAAGGGCAGAAGCCCCTGCTTTAGAGGTTCAAATCCTGAAGGGACAGCTGTGCCCAAAACCAGCAGAAATATTTCAGTTTCATTCTTAGTGGACCAGAGAGCCTATGAATTTCCCACCACCTTACACAGAGTAGAAGAAACTTTAGAATATGCTCCTCAGTCTCTTTGCTGGGGTAAAATACATGCAAGAGTGTATAACCAGTCATTTTCTCACATGGAAGTTCATGGACTGGTTAAGCTGTGGGCTTCAGTTCTTACAACCTTCAACATAGCATGGGCTGCAGGCTTCACCAAGAAATTCAAAACTCCACAGTCCATGGTAGATTGGGACAGGGAATCTCTATATTTATCTGCTCTGGGCTGCCTGTCATGTGGCCCTCAATGGCTTACCAAAACTCAGTAAGTGGCCCTCTGCCCAAAATAATTACCCACCCTGTGCTAGTGCCTCTGAGGACTTTTTAAAAGTACCCAAAACAAAAGAGAAATTCTCCCTTCTCCTTAGTGCTCAGAGGGATTTCTCTTCCCATCCCTCCCCATCCCCTCCTCCTCCAGTCTCTGTGGCTTTCATCCCTGTACTGGAGGTGGGAGAAACTTCAGAACTGTTCCTGCCCAGTCCTGCTGGACTGCACAGGGGCTGGACTCACCTAAAGCAGTAACCATGGCAGTGGCTTTGCACACCTGCTTCTTGGGGGACCAGGCAGTGTGGGAAACCCACTCCTCACCATTGCTGCTGCTGCTGTTCCCCACTAAGCCCACGTCTCATGCAGCCTGGCTGGAAAGGGCAGAAGCCCCTGCTTTAGAGGTTCAAATCCTGAAGGGACAGCTGTGCCCAAAACCAGCAGAAATATTTCAGTTTCATTCTTAGTGGACCAGAGAGCCTATGAATTTCCCACCACCTTACACAGAGTAGAAGAAACTTTAGAATATGCTCCTCAGTCTCTTTGCTGGGGTAAAATACATGCAAGAGTGTATAACCAGTCATTTTCTCACATGGAAGTTCATGGACTGGTTAAGCTGTGGGCTTCAGTTCTTACAACCTTCAACATAGCATGGGCTGCAGGCTTCACCAAGAAATTCAAAACTCCACAGTCCATGGTAGATTGGGACAGGGAATCTCTTTCCTTAGCCGTGTTGTGCTTCAAAGCAATTTCCTCAAACCAAAGCCCTTTTATTTTGGCTTTGGTCCATTTTCAGGAAATGCAGCATTACAGTGGTTTACATTCAATGCTTTCCTTTTTAGACTGTCTTAACAACATCCCATTACCAGCTAAGAAATGGCTAAGAACTTGGGGAGTGGATCAGTGTGTGAAAAGTGATGAGAAATGCAGAAAGAGTTAGAAGAAAAACAGGGAAACCTATGTGGGGCATGATGCTAATTAGAAGCAACATTGTTTCTTTTTATTGAAAAAAAGAAATAAAGAAAAGTATTCTAAAAGTAGGATATTAGGTAGTTGAACTGGGAAGACCAATACCACTTCTATCCATTAGTTATGGCCTCCATCGCAGCACTAACAGTTCTGCCACTCATGACATTATAAAAAGCTGTGGTTAATCTGCAAAAATAAATTTGTTTTCAGTTGGGTTATGTGATATCCTCTTTCTTTCTAAATATATATGGTCTTTACACCCAAGCACACACATAGCACTGAGGCAGATATTTTTGTAACTTGTTTCTTTTTCACAGCATACAGCTATGTGATTGTGGCTAAAATATTTTGTTAGCTCTAACAAAGTTACACTTGCCCATGCTGTGTCACTCTGGAAAATTTGGGTTCTGCTTTTTTAAAAAGTCACTGTTTACAGTTAAACTGTATGCATGTGATTCTAAATAAAGGGTGGGAGAATTAGAGACTAATAAAGACACAGGCCAAAGTCAGGCTGTCATGCACATGTGGTGCTGAGAGAAGACTGTGGATACTACTGTTTCATTAGGGTCTTGAGCTCAGTAGGCTCCATGCAGATTTTTCACAGCTAAGTTGTGAGGGATAAAGTATTCAAAGCAGGGTTAGCTGATAAAATTAAATTATTTTCTATTTTAAGACAATTTTAGATGTTTGCATAGGGGTAGAACGCTACTTTTATTTTTCTAAAGATATTGGCTGTATGAGTATGATGGTTTGGGGGCCAATATCTATATTTACAAATCATTTTTGACAATAGCAACTCTCAGTATGCTTGTTCCCTTTGCTTTCTCTTTACTATAGTCTTGCATCTTATTTCTTCTGTTAAGGGGATCAGTGCCTGGGTTTCTGCCTATGAAAAAGGTGGTCCTTTGTCATCAACAACCAAATAGGCTGTTTCCAGGCCGAACAATGGGGTGCTTGCAAGGTCAAATGGATTTTCAATTTTGGATTGTGAGTGATGATGAAGCAACAAACCTGATGTGGGACACTGAACCTTGTGAGGACTGAGGGGTGCCATTTGTTGAAAGTCATGACAGAGAGACATTCTATGCTTATGATGTTTGCCCAAAAGGTCAGATCCACCTGCTTTAGACACTTAAAAAAGTTCCTTGCAAGCTCCCACCGTGCACTACAGTCCAAAAAGAGGGGTAAAACTGTGTCACTGCACCCACTCTGAATCTGCACCTGCCTAAGCCCCACCACGATTTCCTTCTTACTGGTTACAAAACTATGCACACCTTTTTTACACTAGTCATTAACAAAACATCCTTACCCCTAGATGGTTAAATTTGTAACTGCAGGTTCAGATGAGGAGCTTGGAACTCCAGCATGCTGGCCATGCCTTGCATGGATGCCTCCTTTCTAGCAATTTTCAACCAAATAGTACTGGTGTGTGTGCACGTGTATATGCATGTGTGCATGTGTGCATGCGTGTGTGTGTGTGCGTGCGCGCGCACGCACCAAATTCCTACTACCCTCCCTTCAGTGCAATTCTGACTACTTTCTTGTATGTGCCATCCATGGGTGATGTGTCCAACTGGTGTTCTGTCTCTTTCGGCTACCATCTTGTGATAAGAGGCAACAATACATACAAGTGAAACAGTTGTTAGGCCTATTCTTGCCTATTCTTATGGTGGTGCCCTCATGTCCCAGCCCTCTGAAGCTAAAATTTTAACACTTTTAGTTTGTTATTTGAATGCAGCATTCCCAAATATCCTCTGAATTATAATGAATGTGATTGAATTCTGACAGCTGAACATATTGGCAGATTCTTAACTGTATTGCTGCCACCCATTAACTGAGGCATTGACATGCCCTTTCTTGACATTTCCTCTAACTCTGAGGAACCCCTTGCCTCCCTGTTGTCGTGAATCAGAGCAGCCGCCGGCAGCCGCCTGACTCACACACCGGAGTGTTTAGATTTAGAGCTCGGCAGGCAGGTAGTGATGGATGGAGTGGAATTAACCAGGCACAGACACGTGTAGGTTACAGGAGTTTGTTTACTTACATCGCCTAGATAGTGATGGACGACGCAGGCGAGCCTTTGTTCCGTTACAGCTTTGGTTACAGAGTTGAGTATACGCATATAACTTCGGTTACAGAGTCGAGTATACGCACGCAGTTAGGTTACGACGAGATAATGACGGACGTGGGCCGGGAACGGACGGTCGCGCTTGCAAGACTTTCTACGTCAATATTTTACGCTGACAGGGTGATCGATTGGGAATTGATCAATTTCCCAATTCTCTGGTGACAAGCACAGGTGTTTCCTGTGAGATCCCCAGAGCTCTCCGACTTGGGCGGAAACCGTTAAACTATTTATAGGCAGAGGTGTTTGACAGAGATGCCCAATCGTGAACCGTTATATGGAATCTTTAATTTTTGGCAGGTGGCAGCTCTTTGTCTCCTCAAGTTACAAGGTAGTGGGTTAGGTTCCTCTACCTGTTACATGTGTGCTACGTGTGAGGAGCTTACGCTTATTTTTGGACCAATTATATATAGTTTCCCATAGCATTTTATTTCAGCTGACCAATTATCTACAGTACTCTGGCCGCGTTTTGTTTCAAGGAATTTTTGGCAGGGATGTCTTTTAACCCTTAATCGTCAAAATGAGGATGATTTGAATGGTATCTCTTGCTCAGTGGCATGGGCACAAGTTAATTGGGTTGTGACATGTAGAAGACATGAAAGTGGGATTTAAAGGTGCTCAGGGTCTGTACACCCAGAAACAGGGAAAGGAAAATTGGTATCTGTGGTAAATTCCACCTGCTGCACCTGCTGTCAGTGTTGGCCACTGTCAAGGAGCTTATGCTAAGCTGCAGAAATGTGACTAAAGCAGACCCCAAAGCCTGTTTCAGAGTGAACCTTTGCAGCTGTTACAACTGGTCTAGCCAGCAAGGGAAAATAAACAACATGACCAGCAGCAGTCCCAAATGGTGAAAGAAAGAGACAAGCCCTCTCAGACCTGTAATTGTTAGAAGGACACAGATCCCAGAGAATTAGCACCTTCCACTTGCAGATTCTGTCTCAGTCCAGTTCCCAAAGTCTCTGTGAAATGAAGAAATAGGATTAAAACCAATCACAGAATCCATAATAAAATAAAATGCATGGGATTAATGAAGGGATTGTGGGAGGTGGGGGAAGGGGGGGACAGCTGTGCACAGCAGAACAGGCCACCCTTGTCCTCTGCCACAATCTGCTAATTTTTTAACGAGAATGTGGTGAGAGACAGTGTCAAAGGCCTTCCTAAAGTCCAGAAAGACTATGTCCACCACAACACCTGAAGATTGGAAGAGGGCCAATGTGGTGCCCATCCTCAAGAAAGGGAGGAAAGAAGACCCAGGAAATTACATATTTGTACCACTGATCAGCAGATAGTGCTTAGGGATCGTTAAAGCACAATTAACCCTTAAATGGAATGTGAAATACGAACACAGACAACTCAGTGTCCTAAAATCAAAGTCTAACTTTATTAATACAACTAGTATTATCTCAGCAATTTTTATATTGAGAGAGAGAAAAAGAGTACAATAATCTCATCCAATTCCAGATGTTACTTTGCTTCACAGAAAAGATGGCCATTCAGTTTCTGAAGCAAAGGGTGTGTCGTTGGCTGGGATGATCCAGACAGGTGTTGAAAGCTGGATTCATGATGTAAATGATGATGATGATGATGACTGATATGTAGGGAGTTGGAAAAGAAGCAAGGGTAACATTGGACCCCTGCTGAGCCAAACGAGACAGCTGATAACCAACACTCAGGAAAAGGCCAATCTGCTCAATGGGTACTTCGC
>NW_005841992.1:2644624-2651523 GCF_000455745.1 Alligator sinensis
TTTGACCAATTATATATAGTTTCCCCTAGCATTTTATTTCAGCTGACCAATTATCTACAGTACTCCGGTCGCGTTTTGTTTCAAGGAATTTTTGGCAGGGATGTCTTTTAACCCTTAATCGTCAAAATGAGGATGATTTGAATGGTATCTCTTGCTCAGTGGCATGGGCACAATTTAATTGGGTTGTGACACCTGTTTCCTGGCAAAAAGAAGAAGAACAGCTGTTACTGGAAGAAAGGGAGTCCCAGAGTAGCAGTGCCCTGCCCCAGCCTCTTGGCAAATGGGAAGGGAGCAGCTGGTGCTGGGGGGTAGAACTGTGCTGCAATGCCATCTGCACCTCTTTGCCTACCCTTGTCATGGGCACTCTGAGAGAAGAGCAGTTGATATCAGAATTAGAGGAGCCAGCAGCACCTGGCACAAGACTCCCTGGATTTTCAGGGAACAAAGAGGGAGCTCCAGCCAGCCCATCTGAAGCATGCTTTAATGAGGAGCCATATCACATATGTTCCATAATGAAATAACTGCACTTTCCTCCCTTCCTTCAATGTGCAGACCATCTGTGCATGTACTGGAACTCCCAGAAGTATGAATGGGAGCAGCGTGCCAAACTTGCACGCGTCCTCTTCCAGATGAGAATGCATAGTGCCATACATGGCAGCGCACTTTCTAGGTGCTGCTTTCCAGCATTGCTAGTAAGGCAAGGGACAGCTGTGAGGGGATTTTTTTTTTTTTAATGTAGTTATAATTCCTTGTCTGTACAACTAGAAAGGGAGTTTGAGTCCTCCAGGATGACTCTGGGCACTTCACATATCTGTTAGTGCCTCATTCACACTAATATCTTATTTAATTTGCTCCTGAGTATCTCCCATGAGAGTACCTTGACCCTCTGCCCCCACCCCATTGGCAGCTTGTTCCAATACCCAGTTGCTTTATAAGATACGTTCCTGATGGTAACAGCCTAACCTTCTCCTTTCTTGGTTTTAGGCCATCACTTTCTATTTTCCCACCCTGTGTTAATGTGAAAAGTGCCCTTCCCCAAGCTCTCTGTATGAAGCAGGATAGATATAAATGGTGATTATGCTGCCCCTGAGGTTTCTCCTTACAGGCTCTATAAAACTTAGCATTCCTGACTTCTTCTTGTTATATCTTATCTGTTAATGCTATTATCTGCTAATGTCATTATCATTTTTAAGCTGTAGGTTGCTATATTATATTCCATATACTGTGTGGTATACCAGGGAAATGCAAAGTAATATGTTACCGCCAGATTTCCCTACTGAGAACCACACTGGTCACAGTGAGAAATCTCAAAGCACGTTCCATATAAGGGGCCCTTTATCCACTTCTGAAATACAGCCAGCTCTGTAAGGGAAGGCCGAACTCAGTCAGACAGCCAATGCACAGCATAGTGCATAATAGGAAAACCTGTTTTTGTGGACAATAGCATTGTCTGTTTAATAGCATGAAGGGAGATCAAGACATCAGTTTTGAGGGCTCATGGGAAAGTCTCCTCAGGCCCCAGTACACTACAGACTTGTTTGTCATTTATTAGCATCATTAATCATTTCCACTACAAGCACCCCAAAACAAGGCTGTATTTTAATCACAGGACTAGATCAGCTGCGTGCAGTCCCTCGTGTCCCGAACAAATTATTTTTGTCGTGTCTAGTGAGCGTGATACCCGGAGACGTTGACCTTTTAAAAATCAAGTTGATAGTGATTATTAGTTTCTCATAGAGTGCCTGGAAATCTGTCGTGTGTCACAAGTACTTTTCTTTCATTCGACAAGCATTGAGAATAAGTGGGGAGCTTGCTTTAGCTCTTTCTCTTTTAGCTCTGATCTGTCACTTCCTTCTCTAGACCAGACAGACTGGATCTCTAACTGGATTTATGTTTCAACTCACTTTTCCATGTTGCTGTGCACTAACAGAAACTGCTTCAGGAATCACTGACTGGCATATCGTTTCACTATAAAATGATAACTTTGCTGGCACATCAGGTGAGCACTCGCAGGGCCAGGGAAGGGGCTAACATGGTTCTGTTCCCTTCTATTCTTCTGGTTCTGTTGCTCTGAGAATAACCGAGACAGCCCACAGCATCCCTTTAAGGGACACCAGTTTGCCCCCGGTGCTTATGAATTGCTGGGCTTCCCAGAATCAGCACTGTTGCTGCTGAAGCCCAATCCTGACACTCCTGTCTCAACCACAGCCTCATGTCCAGGGACCTACTTAAATCACAGTGAGACTAAACAATTTTTGTGGGTTGGTCATGGCATAAAGAGTAAATTTCACTCTTTATGAAGTGCTGGCCCTGCCCCTTGGTGCTGATTGGCAGAGAGGCCCCAGCGGGGAAGGAAGAACGAGGGGGCAGCTGCCATCTTGCCTGCTGTCTGCCCTTTGTGCAGCCTCACCCTTTGGTGCTGGTTGGCGGAGAGCCCTGGCAGCGAAAGGAGGGACAAGGGGACAGCTGCCATCTCACCTGCTGCCCTTCACATGGCCCTGTGAGCTGGCACTTCCCTCCACTGGGCAGGCTGTGAGGTGGGACTATGGCAGCAAGGATTGCTGGCTCCCCCTGGGGGGGCAGCATTTCATTGTTATTTAGGTTTTTTTTTTTAAGTTGATTCCATGACAATTCCAGGTTTGGCAGTTTCCAAGAAGTCCGCAAAATCTCAAATTGGTCCTACACCAGCACCTGCTAGAGGGTCTCAGAAGGAAGCCTACGCCGCCTTCCTCCATTTCTGCAGTAAATGAATTACCCCTATTGGACCCTGGCCTTTTAGGACCTGGGAGTACAGGGATTGAATCTTGCTGAGAATGTCATCCATCATCCTTTGTAGCCAAGGCTGTGACTTTCCTTATACACATACATCAGTGGACTTGCTCACAACAGAGCACTTCTGAGTGAATCAGTCAAGTCAACAGTCTGCTCAAGCCCT
The DNA here is from genome assembly GCF_000455745.1 of Alligator sinensis. Taxonomy (NCBI): domain Eukaryota; kingdom Metazoa; phylum Chordata; order Crocodylia; family Alligatoridae; genus Alligator; species Alligator sinensis. The sequence goes on from NW_005841992.1 coordinate 2,647,560, forward strand.
ACAGCCCATCGGATTAATGCATGCTTGCTTCCATAGGGCACACTGTGTCCAGGTGCCTTTGACTCCACCACCCAAATGACCTGGTACTTACATAGTGCTGGGTCAGCTGTGGCATGAACTCATGCCTTTGGAGGCACAGCAAAATGGTCTCACTGCTGTGCCACTGCCACCCAGGTGAGCTGTGCTTTGCTTATTGTATTTCTGAGGATGTGAAAGCTTTGAACTCATAAATTGCTATCATGTTTGCAGTAGCACATCTCCAAGTCTTTACTTGAGCGCCCTGAATTGCACTCATTATCTCTGAATGTATAATCATAGACTGCTAATGTGAACACACAGGTTGCTTTCTAATTGTGAAGGCTGAGCCTTATTGGATATCCCAGTGAACATTTTTCTTTTCTTTTTGGAGATTGTTCAGAGATACCCATATTTCTTTAGGGTGTGGCATAATTTAGGAAGGTAAAACATAGTCTCCAGTATTTTTCCACCTCTGCACAGTACTCTTATGGCCATAAGCCATAGATTTCTAACTCTTTCAAAACTAGGTTTGACATCCTCGGTGAAAAGATTATAACCAAAATATTCCAGCTCATAGACCTGATTTGCCAGCTTTTCCTGGCCTTCTAGTATATTAGCCCCAAACACTATCTGCTCAAAATTAATTTCCTCTTGGTCAGAAAATTGCAATCATTATCAAGCCATTTTAACTCTAACAATGTTCTGGATGTGCTGTTCTTTGGCTCCCTGGAATCCTTTGCCCAAATTTAGTCAGTAGTGGCTCTTTTATTTTATGCAGTCATTTTTCTGCTCAGAATAGATGTCAGGCTCATTGACCAGTAACTTCCTGAATTTTCTTTTCTCTCAAACTAAAGATAATCATAGGACTGGAGGAATACCTGAAAAAACCAAAAACAAAACAAAACAGAAAAAGCTTTGTGAACACTGGCTTAAATAAAACTGAATTTAGTTCAGCTATGCTCATGACTGCTTTGAGTTTGTATCCTGAGATATATTCTAGCAAATACTGTCAGGACAGTAGAGAATTTAAAATATTTATTACATTCTGTGGATGTGTCCCTTTGTACATGGCTCGACCGGTGTCGTGCAACCCTAAAGGGGTACGCTACCTCCTTGGGGCACTCGCCTGCCATGAATTAATGGTAATAATCGGAAAATTCTCTCCCCGAGAAGGAAAACCAGCTCCGCCATTAGGACAGTGCCCAATAATCCCAAATAAAAAATTATGGCCTGTAACAGAGACTCACAGGGGGCTCCTCCAACCCTAGTACCCCTGTCACAGTCCTCTAGTTTTAAGTCCAGGCTCCAGCTGTTAAGGCATCACAGCTAGGAGCAGCTCTCAGTACTTTCCTAGATTACTCCCAGGAAGCCTCTGCAGCCCATTAGAAACAAAAATACAAAAATATGGGTAGGGGTATTCCTCACCCCTGGCCTCTGTTGCTCTCCAGTGCAGAGTTCTCCTTCTCACTACTGCTTGTGTCCTTTTGGGCTCTCCAGCCTGCACTCCCAGCCTATCAATGCTGGCTTCTGGTACCCAGCAGTAGCTCATCTGTTATGTATTGAGGGGAGACACCTGGGCTGAGTTAAAATCAAGCCAGTCCTCCCCTGAGGTTATAAACAGCCTGGGCTGTTCAGCCCCATCTTAGTGTTCCCAAATAGGGCTTTCCCTTTCCAGGGGTTCTGTTTCCCAATGGGAATATTAAGGGGGCCAGACCATCTCTGTGTTTTCCTAGGGCTTTCTGCAATACAGGCTTTCCCTGCTGGGACATTTATCCCCTCCGCTTGAGTGCGCTCTGCAGCTATGAGTTTAGTTCTTTCCATGCTCCCAGATCTGTCTAGGGGCTTCCTCTGTTTGCTGCCTCTGAGCAGGCTCTGTAGTTGCCCTCTTTCCTGCCCCTTTACTGTTGGAGCTGCTTGACTTCCAGATACTAAGGGGAAAGGAGTGAGCATCAATTTTTCTCCTCCCACTCGCCCTACTCTTCTATACAGACTATCCATGAAAAGAGATTTTTACTCTCCCGCTTGTGTCTCTACATTATAAGCCTAATTTTAGACATTATCCAGTTAGAGAAAAGAAACACCACTATACATCCTATTAGTAGTTAATAATATACATCACATTCAAATACTTGCATCACACTATTTGCAATCTATAAAGTAAGAACCTGGCGTAGGATTTCCTCCTACAAATACTTTTGAATAGTAAACATTCAAGACAATGATTAGCTGCCTGGTTGAATGCTTTATTGGTGAAATTCTGTGTGTTAAACTTCACTTAATCATGTCTTTTGAGAAGCACAAAGAATGGTTGAACATAAGCACCTTGGCCTGCAGTGTCTCTGTTAGTCAGCTCCAGGGGACATATTTATTGCTTCAAGAACATTCTTCTGCAATGAAGTTATCACTTAAATACACCTGAAATTCTCAGTATGCTGAGAAAGTAATAGCACTGCCAGCCATCTGCTTCCTAATCTTTTTGTGTCATAAAGAAAATAAACCCATTTACCCTTTAAAAATCCCCAAATAATCATTTTTCCACATGATTGTTGAGTGACATGAAACATTGCTGGGGTAATTTGCTATATAATGGGATAAACTCACCCAATGAAATATGAGGATGGTGTCACAATAGCTTATGTAGGCCTACACTCTCTCATAGTAATTGAGAATCTCCACATTTATGTCACACTTTTCATTTTCAAGTGTTTTTGGACAGATTCATATCAGGATCTATACTGAAGAAAACTGGTTCAGACTGGTACAGTAGTAGGGGCTGCAGAAGCCACAATGACATAGGCAAGACTAGCTTCATAAGAGGTTCCATGTGCTTAGCAGAGCCCCCAAAAGTGGATAGTATTTGTCAGGCCAGGGCCATTATTAGGGTAACAAGAAAATGTGCTGATTAAGTATGTTTCTGCTGCAGCCTGAACTGGTTGCATTTCTTGGCAGCTCCTGATGTATATTAAACCTCCCAGCTCTGGGGGAAAAGCTCTTAGGGTGAAGTTACACATTACATTTGCACCCTACTAAATTTGTGGAATGTTAAGGAGTGTTATGGCTAGAGTGTGCTGTGAGCAGTCTCACGGTAATGGTGAATACTATTTCTTGCTTGCACCGCTCTGACTTGCCACAAGAGTACTGGTGAGCAGGGGCATGCCTAGGAGCTAAGACAAGTGGGCATATCTATCCCTGATCTGTGTGGGGAGGTGCTGGGCATGGTGATTCTGGGATGCCTGAAGGCTGAAAATGGCTTATTTTATCTGTCTGGTACAGGCTGAGGTTACCCTAATACAAGATAGGTTGCATGCCCCAGAGTTAACTCTCACCTGAAGTGGCATAACTTTGAGATGCTCAAAGGGCACTTAGCACAGTTTAATGGGCTTTAACATGCTGATGCTATGCGTGTCTACAGTAGACAGTTACTACAAAGTTGACTAATTAGCTCTGCAGTAAAACATCACCGTCTCCACATGTAGTGCTATTAGGATGGAGTAAACTAATTAACTTCACCGTAGGATACTACTGCTCAGACACAAACACTATCCTATGGCAGAGTTATTTACTTTGCCACCATGCACATGTAGACAGTGACGGGGCTGGTTGGGGTATGAAGATGCATCAGTACACAGGCTGAACTCCAGGCGTGGCTGGTGAACACAGACTGGTGGGGTGAGGGGAGCATCCCATGGGAGCAGGGGCAGGGGGTTTGCAGCCAGCCAGAAGTGTGCGCGCGGGGGGGGAGGGGTTGCAGCTGGCTGGGCAATCCAGCCAGCAGCAGGGGGGTGCCACACCCCCCCCCCCCCCCCCCCCACCCCCCCACCAGCCACAATTGCCAATCAATATTTCTGATATGGTATACACAGTTTTTTTTTTAAATCCATATATACATTTACGTTACTTTCCAACATGGGGGGAGAGGAGGGGATGATGCACATGGCTTTGGATT
>NW_005841992.1:2651884-2671005 GCF_000455745.1 Alligator sinensis
GGTAGCAGGAGCCTGCCACCCCCCCCCCCCCCCCCCCCACTGCCAGCTGGCTGCGAACACGATCCCCAGGGGATCGCTCCACCCGCCCCACCAGTTGGAGTTCACGAGCCGCATCTGCTGAACACTGAAGCAACCTGCTCCTTCACAGCACATTGAGCTGGGGCAACGCAGCCCTGGGCTGACCCCTGGGGCATCCTGCCAGCCAGGGCTGCTCCATCCTAGCTCAATATGCTGCAGCCCTGGGTACACATGTAAATGTAGTATTAATTACACATGTAGGCATGCCCCCACCAGTTGGAGTTCACGAGCCGCATCTGCTGAACACTGAAGCAACCTGCTCCTTCACAGCACATTGAGCTGGGGCAACGCAGCCCTGGGCTGACCCCTGGGGCATCCTGCCAGCCAGGGCTGCTCCATCCTAGCTCAATATGCTGCAGCCCTGGGTACACATGTAAATGTAGTATTAATTACACATGTAGGCATGCCCACTCATATTTTAAGTGCCCCTAGTGTAGTCCAAGTATGTAACTTCATCCTTTGGCAAAGTAGGCAGGGCTAGTGCTGCAATGTGCTACAGAAGGTTTAAGGGAGGTCCTCAAAGGACCTTATAAAAATTCCATCAACAAACTTCAGTTAGGATTTAGGGGAATTTCTTTGCTGTAGTAGAGTGTAGTCCTTAGCCTGTGTATTGGTAAACCTGCTCCTACAAAGAGGGTTTGTTCCTAGAGCTCATAAAACACGTGCTGAAAAGCAATCGTTTTTTGCCTTTGTGAGCCACTAGATTTCACAGGTATCAGGTAAATGGAGCCCAAGGCTAAAATACTCTAAGAACACCCTGACGCATTTTACATGCTTGCACACATGTGTGCAGCCCTCTGGTTACAGTGTTCTCCATGGAAGAAAGAGGAAATAGAGCCTGAGAACCAACTGTGAAAGCACTAGCTCCATATCCTTGTGCAGGGAAGTCCAGTTTAAAATAAGAACATAATAACTGCCATTTATTGGGTCAGAACATAGATCCATTTTGTCCAGTATCCTTTGTCACACAGTGGCAGAAAGTGGATGATGAAAGGCAGAGTGAACAGGCTATTACCAGGGTTTTTGCCACTGTTCCTCTCTCACTTGCAGCTTCCAAGATTTAAGGTGTAGGAAGTTCTGATTAAGAGTCTGTACCCCTAACTCCCATGCTCAATAGCTACTGATGCCCCTTCCCTCTAATCTGGCTGAACTGACAGCTTCCACAACATCTTGTGGAAATGAGTTCCACGCTTTCATTACATACTGGACACGTCTACATGAGATGCTGACTGTGCAGTAGCCATGACTACTTGTCAGTAGTCATGTGGCAGGAAGCGTGATACAACACTACCGCGCAGTAGATTCAAAAAAGCCACTCCTCGGCATGACTATGCAATAACTCTGGTTACTGCACAGTCATTTAGTACTTGTTTGCACAAGTTTATACAAGTACTAAATGACTGTGCAGTAAGAACTGCACAGTCAGCATCTCATGCAGACACACCCAGCATGTGAAAAAGAACTTCCGTTTGTTAGTTTTAAACTTACTACCTACTAGTTTCATTTCGTGACCTCTAGGTTATTGCATAGCGAGAGAGTATTGTGAGAGAGTAAATAATACATTTCTATATACTTTCTCTTCACCATTTTGTATTTTGAAAACCCTTATCATGTGCCCCTTCAAGTGTCTCTTTTCTAAACTGAATAGGCCTTACCTCTTTAGTCTTGCCTCATATGGAAATCCCTCCACACCACTAATCATCCTTGTTGCCCTTCTCTGTGCCTTCTCTAATTCTTCTATATCCTTTCTGATATGTGGGGACCAGAACTGAGCACAGTATTCAAGGTGTGGATGGCTGCACCATGGATTTACAAAAGAGCATAATGATACTTTCCATTTTGTTTACAGTTCCCTTCTTTATAATCCCTAACATTTGGTTTGCCTTTTTGGCAGCCGCTGAGCACTGAGCTGATGTTTTTAGTGATTCATCCACAATGACTCCCAGATCCCTTTCCTGTGTGATAACGTATTTTAGGTATAGTTTGGGTTATTTTTGCCCATGTGAATTATTTTACCCTTACGTACATCAAGTTTGTGCATTCCTGAACCAGAAAGACTTAATTGTTCCCACTCTGGCCGTGATCATGATGTCAGTAGGATTCTGCATATTCCTAAAATGCTTTGCTGGATCAGGGCTGGACTATTCAGTACCATCCATGACTAAAACTTACCTGCTAAATCCACTATTGTAGTAGAGTTGGACTGTTCTTGTAGCCACAATAGAACGGTATTTCTTCAGTGCACTTACTCAAACTTGAGGTGTGCCTTTACACATGCCCATTGCCTGCTCTGACACATTATAATTAGCATGTGTCATAGCAGATTCAGTTAACTGGCCTTGGTGTCACATGTATTCAGCATCCCCGCACTTCAAAATGGCAGTGGGGGCACTTTAACTAAAGGTTGTTGAAGCACAGGATGCTGAATACATGAGATGCTTCAGGCGCTTTAATTAGAGCAGTTCCTGAGAGCTGCTTTAATTTAAGTGCTCCCCCCGCCCAACCCAGAGCACGTGTAAAGATGCCCTTGATGCCTGAAAGTTTGTCTGACAGCTCTTCCAACTATACAGTTAGTCCAACAAAAGATATCACAAAAAATCCTTGCCTCTTGTAGAAGCCTTCTATTGGTATTGGAATGAAGGGGATACAAGCAAGAGCATGTTATCTTTCAGGCTTCAGTTCTAACCTTCTCAGTAATCCAGTATTCAATGTTAATTCTGGTTTTTGTTTTTTTTTCTTTTTAAGAAAGAAGTGGCCCATGTCCATAGGTGCAGAAGAGAAGGGAAATGTTTTACTAATCCCAGTGCTTGTGCTCCTTGATGACAGCAATTATCGTAGTCCCTTCATAGCTTGTGTCTTATCTATATTACACTTTACTAGCCTGAAATTATCCCTGAATATTTGTGTGGGAGTAGGTCAAAAGAATCAAATGACAGGCTTTCCACTCTGACAACCCTTCTAGGGAAATCTTCCTTCTGAACGCAATGGCAGAGATAAGTGTAGTTGCTGTGTGGTGCGCTTCCACCCTGATTCTGGCTGACTAATATGAGTCACCATGTCATCATACTCTCTGATACTGCTGGGTATCTGCACAACAGGTGGCTTGTATTACATTCTTTTGAATTTTCAACATTATGTGCCCCAATTGCAGCTTAAACATCACTAAGTAATCTTTATGTAGATACAAAGTGCATTTCATTTGCATAGCTCTGATAGGATTAAGGAAGCATTAGAATAATTAAGGTCAGAGGGGTTTGCCATTTACTAAATCCCTAAATCCATCCCTAACTCTAGTATTATTCAGTAATATTTTGGGACAAAGAATCAACTGCTGTGGTATATGGTTGTTGCCTACTCATCCATAACATACAGATAAATTATTATTTAGAGTATTCAAAACTGAATACGAAGGATTTTCATATGTACAGTGTCATATCAAACTAGTAACAGTGTGTTGGGTTCATTTTCAGAGGTAAGTATGTTGAATCAGTATCTTGTGTAACATGAGGTACACACAATTTGTCAAATGTTTAGAAAGGTAGAGAGAGATAGAGATGTTTATAAAGGTGTATCTATGGGATAAATGTGTTTTCAGAGACCATACTTACAAGGCCCCTATAGAAGGCATAATACAAAATGTATACCTATATGTAGTCAAGATAGTATTAAAATGAAGGTTTTCATGTTTTGTACAGATAATTTCAAAGTGATAAAATTTAACAAGATAGCCACACAATTTAGCACTATTTTTTTCAATCATATATGGTTCCAGCTTCAAATAACAAGATGTGAAATTTAAGCAAAACAAACATATATTCTTCAAATCAATAGAATTAAAAGTAGGTAACATTTTGAATATCAGGTTTTTAATGTTAAAAACAATTATTTCACTGATGGTGTAGGAAATAAAATGGTCATAAACAGCTGCATGGATGAGTGTATATGTTATATATGACAGATACATTCTTTTTTGTGTGTGTGTCTGAACTTGAATATCAGAAACTGTCCTCAAAGACAGTTAATCTAAACCAAACAGTGTATGACACTATGCTTTGTTCTTTATTAATGCTTCTAGCCCTAAACTGAAAGGAGAGTTATGATATTTTATACTGCTTCAAGTAAGAATCCAAATATTAGATATGCAGTCCAATAACACTTTTTTATTTGGTTTATAATATACAATCCTGAATGATTACTCTGTTTAAATGATAGCAATAAATATACAAGCGGCATTTTGGAAAATGCTGTATTATCCCATAGTATTTGTTCTTCTAGAATACAGGCTACAGCAGCTATTATTTTAAATTAAATTTACGTGCATTTAGAGCCAGTAGAGTCCTTAAGCCTCTACAGAATCCTAATTCCTAAAGCCCCAGTGTTATCTGCAACCCAAGCCACTGTGATTCAGTTGACTCAGCCTTTAGGAATAGATTTGTACTGACTTAGACTGATCTGGAACCAAGAGGAGTATATGTTTTCCTATTCAGAAATTCAGAGGTTAAAGCGCTGATTATGTTTTTCTAGCAGGCTTGTTCAATGGCAGCTCACTCAAAGCTGCATTACAAAGCTGTCAGTTCCAAAGCAATAGGTGCTGTGCTGGAAGCAAGCAAGTTTTACAGGGCTCTTGTCCAGGTCACTGATTCACCACAACTTTTAATTGGTCATCTTGTTGCTGTTGCATTTTTTGTACATCTGTGTCTCTGGTCTCTTACAACATTAGCAATTAGCAGCATGCCTCTATCCCCATAAAGAACATTTAAAAAAGTGTGACTGACCTAAGCATGTTGAAGGCTGAAGGGATAATATAATTTCCTGAGCTATGCATAATGCAATCAAAATTTTATTCAGTTTCCTCAATACAACTTTCCTGATACCACACAGTTCCAGGCTGTAAAAAAAAACCCTGCTGCTCCAGCCTTGGCTTTGGGAAAGCGGAATATTGTGCAGTATTATTGTGAAGGGTATATAAGCAGCTTATTCATTTTCATTACTCAGGTAAACCAGGATTTGGATTATTTTTCTAGGCTGTAAGATCTTTGCCAAAGTGCACAGTGTCTAGTCCAGTGGGATCTCTGGCCAAAAGTGGGGTCCTTAAACATTAATGTACAAATAAATTTTAAAAATGCAGGTTTCTGCAACTTAGAAGTTAGTGCTCTAACTCATTGCACTAGTGGCACGCTTCTTTGTATTGTTCTCCTCTTGGGGTATCTCATTTTGTGGCTCTGTTTTTTCTCTTTTTTTAATTTGTATTAAGTATCCTCAGGTTGTTATGGAGGTCAGATGCTTTCTGATTGTGGTGAGCAAGAAGGGATAGAGTGGACATGCTTATGGAACCTGTTGAACTAAAAGGTCTATGATCCTGTGATCTCAAGAGACTGGACTTGATTAGCCTGCTGGTCCCCTCCAGTCTATGTTCCTATGATAGGAGATTGGAGCAAGGAATATCTCTAAGCCACCAGCTTGTGAATTCTCACTTAATACAGCAACAATAATATTCACTGATTTCTCCCCTTCCCCGTTATTTCCCTGAAGAAGAAGCATTTCTATTCATCTTGCACCAGCTCCAAATCAAAAACTGCATCTATATAAATGGCTACATTGTGATTAACTCTTGGGCAAAACTGTGTGTTCATGTAAGAAGTCTTCCCCTTTCCCTTCCCTGAAAGTAAAACTGCTGCAAGGGCTGTTCATCAGGGCAGTGCCACAAGCAGGAATTTTCCTCCTTGGCCCTTCAAGGAGCCCAGAAAAGGGAGGAGGAACTGGGCCCTCTCCAGTTCTGCATCAATGCCTGGATCAGGTCCTACCAGAGCAATAATTTGTAAGGGAATCTCCTGCTGGTGTTCCACTGCATTGTCTTCTGTAAAAGGTTCTGTGCAAATGGCACTGTCCAGCCCAAAACAAGGAAACCACTGGGTAACATCATTCACTGTAGATAATGATTGGCTACCTCACTTGGTCCTATAGAAGTTTACTTTATGTACACAGACACACTGCTTTGAATATCTAGCACATGGCCAACTTCTGCCTGCTGTGTGACCACTAGCGTGCCACTGCACTCTAGGCCAGCTGAACCTAAACTCTGCTAAAGTGCCCAGCAAAGTCAATGGGATCAGGGATTCAGAGTAACTTCCAAACACAAGGAATCAGAACTTATGGTAGAGGTGATATCTTTTATTAGACCAACTAGATTTTTGCAATTTAAAAAAAATTTTTTTTTTACACAGCATTGCAACACAGGATGGGTTTTTAAAAAATTACTGATAGGGTGCAGCTATGTATCTATGGCAGCCTGTCTGAGCTGGAGCTTCACAGGCAGGCCTTGTGACAATCATCGTGATCTAATCCTACAATAAACTTTCATTTATGTGTGTTACTATGAAGGGCAGAATCCTATTTCATGTGATGTGCCCCAAAGGTGTTTCCCAGCTGCCTAACTGCCAGTTTTGACCCTTATGCACAGTTTGCCATCCCATTCTGCATTTACTATTTACATAGGCAACACGATTGGCTCTTGCTGGCCGGGGAGTGGGGGGCAATGGAGGGTGCTGAAAGAAGCGCTGACGGCACTTCCGGGTTTGCCACCAGCACTTCTGGTTTGCAGTGGTTGGCCGCTGGGGGACGCCCCCTGGTCAGTGATCAGCCACTAGGGGACCGCCTCCAGGATCAGAAGGCCATATAAATATCGGTGCAGCTACTGAGCATGCTCAGCAGGCTGCATTCTGTGCCAGCAGGTATGTACCTCTGAATGCATGTGTGTCCATAAGGCCTGAAATTGTGGTCTTGTAAATTTTGTCTTTGTTTGTACCAGGTGGCACTATAAGTCTCACTAGGCTTGTACATACTTTGGGCAGCATCCTTTTTCAACCTTGTAACAGTCAGTTTTGGCACTTAAGCAAAGGTGGTGATCTTCTTCCAGGTGCTGTGTGGTCCTATGAATCCCTGTGGCTATTGAGCATGTGCAATAGGCTGAGCTCTGGCTAGTATGGTTCACAGAATACTCTGGGTGAGCATTAAGTCACATAATTTTACTTAACAAAAACCATAGTAATGGGTATTCAATACTGGAGGAGAAGGGGAGAGGGTGCTATCAGGTTTTACCACCAAATAATTAGAGCACTCGCCTAGAAAGCAAGAGAACCAAGCTGTAGGCCCCCTTCTGGAAGAACTGGTACCCAAGGGCAGGTCAAGGGAGGGGTGTGTGTGTATATAGATATATATATTTTAAATGCATGTTCTTAATAAAGAACCAAAGTTTTAAAAAAGGAGAAAAGAAACCTGTAAATACTCTGATGTGAGATATGTATTAATAAATACAAAAGAAATGTAAAGAGAGAAAAGTAGGCTGAAAAGCTGGGAATTTTCAGGGTCTTTTCTTCAGAGAATTAAAGAGAGGGAGAGAGAGGGCTCAATGTATGTATAGCTCACTGATTGTTCTTGGCTTCACCAAAGATTAGTTGGGAATTCTGTTTTAGGTAAACAACATCTGCCACCTCCCTGGACTGACAAAGTGCTGACTAGCTGGTAAAGCGATTATAACTGTCTGACTCCGTCACTAACAACTGATTCATTACTCAGACTTGGCAATGCATTTGTAATTGCCAGTAATGACCACTGATGTTCTTGGATATCATTCTTCAGACGGAAATAGTATTTAACTGTGGGCACTGTGACCATGGTTTTGATCCTGTAGGTTCAGGTGAGTTTACTTGAGCTTACCTTATTGTTACTGAAAAGCACAGCTGGTCAAGATAAAAATGCAGTTCACCTGCAATAGGTATCCATCCTATGTGAAATGTTACATTGTTTGTTTCTGTTTTAGAGCATGTCTTATGCCGCAATTGAAGTTTCAGAAGTTATCACACAGCAGACAGAGTTGGGTGGAAGTGGCAAGAGCTGTCTGAGGGTGGGTTTAGATAGGCTTAGCAACCACCAAACAACTATTTGAAAGCATTACGGTCACTCAGGCAGCCAGGGCATATGGACAAATGTATACTAGAGCTGCTTCAAAGGAGAGGGGGAAGCTGTTACACTATTATGGTTACATGCAAGTGAGCTAAACTGTTTAGTCTTTAACCCTTCTTCATCCAGAGTCTAAGGGTGATTTTGCTTACTTGTATTGCTACAGGCTAAAGCACACGTAGCAAAGTGTAACAGCTACTGTGCCTTCTTGAAGAGCTCCCCCTCCACTTTTGAAGCAGCTCTCAAGTGTATGTTCGTCCAAGCCCTCAGGTTGTGAGGGTCCTTAGCATCCAAAACTAAAACCAGCTTTTACAATGACACATTAAATCCAAGTGTACAACTACAAGCAACCCCAAATTCTAACCCGTGGAAGTGAAATTTAAGAAGCATTTACTTGCTTGCTCTGTGGATTGTTTAGCAAAGAAGCTTCTCTGCAGCAGGTTAGCCTCTGGCAAAATAAACCATAGTGGTTCTTTCAAGCACTTTAAACACTGCTTGAAGGCTCAACTCAAGGTGGGCAATACTGGCTCCAATGAAGGGGAGGAACTTGCACAAGACAGGACAACATGGCATCAGCTAAACAGGTATAGCCCACTTTCAGAGCCAGTGTTTTAAAGATGCTGTGCTGAAGCACCACACAGGGCAAAAGTTGACTTGATGAGCCCTGTCTTATGGCATGAACGACTGTCCTCTTCAATGACAGACAGGATAAGAAGCAATGCTGGGCATTGGAAGGGACTTTACTTAAATAGTTTTTAGATTTAGCCACGATATTGCACCTAAAAAAATTGTCGTCACGGAAGCTGTAGATGTAGATGCTTTGGAGTCAAAATATCAAATAATCAAGGGATGCATTTTTATTCTGCTTTCCCCTAATTTCATTTCTTTATGCTTTTATAATGAATCTATGGTGAACAGATGGCAGCTAGCTCCTGCAAATGATACCTCACTAGTCATGGCAGGATGATGATTGTTCATTTACTCAGTAATCCTGTGGCAGATGATGGTTACAAAACATAAGGTCAGGTCACCCCAGTTTACAGGGCTGTCCAGAACTCTAACTGTTCCCCCTCATTCTTTGTGGAAATTTTCTGAAATATTTTCCTGTTCTTATGCCTGGGAAATTATGAGAGCCTTCTAATGCCTCTAGAAACAAATAGAATCATTAATTTTCTCATGTTCTCGCAGTGAAAGCACTTTCACCTGAGAAGGGGCTCATTTAATTCATTTTTCTGTGCAAAAATGGACCAATTTTGACTCTGGTCATGAACAAATATTCTTCATGTCAAATTCCATTGCAAATATTCACCCAGCTCTAACAGTTATTCATTTCAGGCCTCTGCACTTTTCAGCTGCAAAGTAAAAATTGCTCTTGGGAATAACATTTTTAAATGTGAAATAGACCTGTGAGAGAGAAGTACAACATTCTGAATGTGACATTCATAATTATCCAGGCATCCCAAATATACGCTTGGATTTCCAGCCAACTTCTGGAAACACTGCATAACCCAAGTGCTGTTAAGCTTTCCACATATGCTAATCTAGAAGAAATCCAACTACCGAGTCCATGGTACTAGTGGGAATGAAACTATTAGGAGGATGCACAATGCACTCCTCAGAAGTGCAGCATCTTCTGCAGTTGATGCACCAACCATTCTGTACAAAATGTCCTGGGGATCCTAGAACTCTACTACCACACAGGCATGCATGTAGGTAGTTACTGCAGCATACACATGTGCAACTCTTATTGGTTTTATGTTTGTGGTCTCAGTTATTTCTTCACAAAATGTGCCCGACAAATGCATCTTTATAACTGCTAAGCCTGGAGACTCAGTCAAGTCATCTCTCCTGGTCTAATTATGTTCTGCCTCCCCTATTAAACTCATATTAGCTTGGGCAAACCCATGGCCTTCAAGCAGTTTTACATTGACTGGAACTATATTAACAATTTTGGTGCCTCCTAAGTGCAAATAGAAACAGACTCAAAATCACTCCTCCTGTGCCCCTTAGTCTAATCTAAAATGTCTTGTTTTATTCTTACCCCATTCTAAGGCAAATCATTTGAAAAGCTAATGTGAGAAATTAAAATGGAAGAATTCACCACTGCTCACTGTTGTCACTTCACTTCTTTCACGAATGAGAGACATATTGTACATTTATATATACCTTGTTCCTTTGCTGACTGCTCACGTTTTGTTCATCCTCCCTATATTATGTGGTTAGCACACAGTCTGTCTCTAATGTATACAGGCAGGAGTTGTAAATGAGAAGTTGCTTATCTGCATACTTTGCACCTGCGTTATGAAATTCATTACCAGATTATGTTACTTTGAAAGCCTCTTGGAAGATGTTCAAAACATTTGTGAGCCTATGCTGTCACATCCTGAGCTTCCTCATGAATACAGAACATGGGACATCATCCTCAAATCATTTTTCAGTCCTTACACTAGCAAAATTCCTATCAGAGTCAATTTAAGGGCAGAAGATAAAGTTTGTGATTAGAACCATTCAGTAGCTCAGCTCACATTGATCTTCCCCTTACAGCAACACCCATTGTGGCTAGGGCCAGGCATTACACATAAATCAGTTTAAGTGATCAGAAACTGGTTTAAACCTGTAACAGAAAAGATGTTCAGTGCACATAAACCAGTTTGAAAATGGCTGAAATCGGTTTGAGATAAATCTGGCTGAATGTGGTATCAGACTTAACTGATTTGGGTCAAACCAGTTTATGCAATATCTGTCCCAGATCCCTTCCTGGTTTAACTTAAACCAGAGTCCCCCAGCATCCCAGATGGTTTGCAGCCCTGGGCGGGGCGCTCTGCTCCACAGCAGAGCTGGCCCTGGCCCTCTGCTCCCTGGCTGGAGCTCTGGAAGAGACAGCAGGCACAGCAGCGTCTGCCTGGTTTCCTCCTGTCCCCCGTCCCCCCCACTCCCTCAGCAGGCCTCACTGATTAGAGAAGGGATCTCCCCTCCCCTCCCCTCCCACATCATGGACTGTAGCCAGCATGTCATATGCTAGATAATGCTGAGAGGTGTCTGTCCAAGGCAGACAGGACAAAGGCAGACAGGACAGTGTCTGCTTAGGGCTTTTTGGAGCTAAAAGAAGGCTTCAGCTAATGAGGGAGGCTTTTGTTTTCTCGATGGGCTGATAAACACTTCAAAGATTGAATCAATTCAGACTCAGGCTTCTTGAATGTCTGTCCCTAGCCTGTATGAACAACTCAGAAACCCAGATTAAATCATTACCTTAATGGAATACAATAAACAGTTGTTCAGATAGATGAATCTCTCTGGAAAGTTTAGGGAGGGATTCTCAAAAGCAGGCAGCAATGGCCTAACTCTGCTCTCATTGGAGCCAAAATCACAGATCAAGTATTTAACATTGGTTCTGGTGAGAAGACCTTCTCCAAGGTTAATTAAGACAGCTTCATAGCAACACCAGTCCTGGCTACAAACATTGCTGTTTAGATCTTCAAGAATATGGCCTGAGCAAAGGAACAGAAGGCCAAAGGCAGATACAAAATAGCAACATCCCTAGTTCCATGCCTCACAATATGTAATGAAAAAAGAGAGCACCATAATTGAACAAGATGCTGTGTATGGAAATGTGTTTGCTGCAGGTACTGTAATAATCTCTTGACAAAAAGACTTATTTAGTGGAACACCATTTTAGCACCCTCTGGAATGGCAGAAAATGCACTTTGCTTTTGGCTCAAGCAGTCTAGTTCTGTGAAGAGAAGGGTGCAGATGAAGTCTCTGGCAATTTTCAGTTAGTTCTTTGTTAATCACATTAAAGTATCCATGCCTTTAATTAGTCTTGGGCTAATTCACACGACTCTCTTCCAAAGTCATGATAAGTTTCAAGACTGTTTTTTAACCAGGAGACTTGCCTATATGTTTCTGCTCCCTTGAAGGCTCACCAGTTAAACTGGTTCCAGTTTCTTAATCAGAAAGCTGAGCAGGAGTGTGTTTGGGGTTTAACACGTAGATCAGGAATGGGATCCTGAGTTCAAGGATATTTGGATCTTAACAGTTGGTTCAAGCCTATTTCTTTTTCCAAGCTTGGTCTCTTCCCTGTCCACATACATCAACCATCTGCATACAAATCATGGTCAAGTAATTAAACAACACATAAATTCTTCGCCTGATGCCCTGGCTAGCTCCAATCACTTTGCACTGCTTAGGTTATGATCAGTAGAAACCAACCATAATTCCTCATCTGGGTAAAAACCTGGAATCTGGCCCTTTAAGGAGTCATTCAAGATCCCCTGGCACTTTCTAAAAGAAGAAAAGGAAAGTGTTAGTGTGGTGTTTACACCAAACACTAACAGAGCAATTATCTATATTCCATTTTCTGACCTAAACTGTTTGCAAATTGCAACACTGCTGTGCACAATTAATACTTGTCACTTGGCACCCATATAGCCCTTCTGTTTATACTATTTAAATGAGCTGCTTGTTACTTAGGGAAAATAGAGGAAAACATCACTATAAATAAGATGACTATAAGGGCTGACGTGAAAGTATCAGAAAATAATTAAACAATGACTGCATGTGGAAACAAGATGCGACCACCCCATATCATGTGGAAGGTCCATCTTACTTGATGTGTTTATAAATAAACTTCTAGCTCCAATGAAGCCATTTCCTGTTAATTCTTACTGAACAGTATTATTGCTCTGCTGTCTTCCTGTGTCTGGTAGATATGAATTCAGTTTGTCATTTATCATTATCTAAACACCCTAACCACAGCTATGTTCCATTTAGGACTACATGGAATAAATTTAAATGGCGGCAAATGTATTCATAGTGATGACCACACAGAATCACATCCAGTGACTTTTAGTTAGGGAAATAAAAAAAAAAAAAATGGCACAGGACTTCAGGTAACCATTAAACTTTTGTGAAGTACCATTTTAATAGCTGGATAACATACTGAACAGCTACCTCTCCACTCTCTAAAACAGGAAAATTACAAGTAAAAATGAACCAATTACTGTATTTACTCAAATCCAAGATGAGGCTCCCCCCTCCCCCATTCAGTATGGGTATTGCAGAGCACTTAGGTGCCCTGCTTCTTTGAAGAGTGGAAACTGCTGGGGAAAGAGCCCTAGCAGTGAGTGGGGAGCCCCAGCTGCTGGTTACCAGGGCAATCAGAGGGAGCTAGTGGTTCACACCTGCCAGCAGTCGGCTGACTGGAAGGGGCAGAGCCTGGCTCACATATAAACCCCAGGGCTGAGGCCAGGATGGCAATTCCCTGCCAGCAGCCAAGGGGGAAGGAGCTCTCCCAGAGCAAACAAAGGGGAGAGGCCTGACTGCAGGTACAGCCTCTGATACTGCTGAGGGATGGAGCGCCCCTGGTGTGGCTTGAATGATGTTATGGCCGGGTGGCTTGAAGTTATGTTATAGCCCAGGGGCTTGTGTTTTCTTTGCTGTTTAAGACTGCTGGTTTGGGTGAGGTTATTAGGGGAAAGAGGAGGCCTCATAGTGGGACCCAAGGCAGCGTGGGGACCCTGGCACCAGGGGAGGTGCAGCATTTGGGGGTACACCAACCCTGGCACCAGAGAGGGCGCAGCACTTTGCAGGGCTGTGGAGAGCCCAGGGAGGACCAGGGGGCCAAATTATAACAAGGCCCAGACTGAACGTCAGTTCCATCTGCGAGGCTTGGGGCATGGTAAAGGGGTGGTTGGAGCCACGCATAGCCCATAAGGCTAGGGTGCCCTGAAACACCTATTGCAAGAACAGGACCCACAAGAAGTCCAGGAGCCCACGGGGTCAGAGAGTACAGCAAAACCGTTTCCAAGATGACGTAAAGGCAGCCTCCCTATTATATATTTACCATCCAAGACATGGCGGACAAGAATCGAGGGTGCCCATGGCCAACTTGACACGGTAAGAGGGCCTTGGGGAGATCACGGCCATCCTGCAGGACCCCATGCCATGACTATGGGGAAAAAAGGCCTTTGTCTTGGATTCAAGTATAAACTGGGGGTGGGGGGGAGCTAGAGCCATGACTGAGAAGTAAATGGTGCTGGTGCTGGCCAGGGGAGAAGGTAGAGGGAGGGAAGAGGGGAGGGCAGGCAGTAGGGGTACAGGTACTGAGGGAACACAGGGGGTGTACAGGCAGTGGGAGGGAAGACAGGTGGCAAAGGGCAGGCCACGTGATTTCCCTTGCCTCCTGCCCTTCTACTGTTGTTTGCCCTGCTGTATTGGTGAGGGGGGAAACAATTCAAGATGATCCTCAATAGTTAGACTGATGACATGAAAAATTATAATAAATTTATAAATTGTATACATTTTCCATTACTTGAATCTAATTACTGGGGAGGTTGTCTTAAATTTGAAGCCATCCTACCATATTCTGTTAAATACAGTATACTTCACATAAAGGGGCTATTTTAACAATATAGTTTTCATGGAACCTTGCATCTAACGAGTTAGCTATTCCATGTGTATTATCTTGTCCTACCTGGTTCTTGAATCTTCTAAATTTCCTGTTGTAGAAGGCATTTTTTCTACAGAAGTGTTTGTGTGGTCCTAATATTAAACCAGTGTGTGTCTCTTCCCAATTATGCTTTTTTTATATATATAGAAAAGATAATAAAAAGATTTACTTCATTGTGAAAATGTGTCACTTCACAACATTTCACAGAAAATTAATCATTTTGTATTTTTTAAAATCCCTGAAAATATCAGTATTATATAACAGGTGAAATGTAATTTAAGAGTTTTTTTCAAACATTTGCTAGTATTTTTCAAAGCTCTATTTCTGCATAGAGGTGCTACAAAACCAATTAATTTAACTGTAGATTTGATGGCAAATTTTTTATTCATCCTTTGCAACTCACGTTGTATTTCTTAGTTACATAAATCATGTGGTTATTTGGAAATAAGTCCTTGAACTGGTAAACATGTCTTTTATGAATGGGTCCCAGTTCAATGATAATTGAAGTCTATGGAAATTGTTATTATTCAGAATGTTCAGCATGTTACAGAATCAATAAAATGTTATTTGTAACTGTGGGTGAATTAGTTAGGAATGTAGACGCTACAATATTGGATCTGGTACCAGCTTTATCTAATCTGATATCTTCTCTCACTAAAAGACATCACATGCTTTAGGGAAAGGTATAAGAACCTTGTTACACGCTACATATTTGAAGTTGGTACACTGTTAGATGAATCATTCACTTAGATCATATGATACATTTAACATGAATTGGGAGGATTCATAATCATTTGCAGCACAAGAAAACAGACTGAAGGAATCCTAATTAATTTAGAATAAGAAGTAAATTCAAGGATTTTGCAATCTCTTCACAGACATCTCACAAACTAGAAAAAAGTCAACAGTAACCAATGTATTCACTCATTGCTAATTATTCATCTACAACCAATGTTAATGCTCTTTAAAAAGCATATTTGCTTTCAACTTCAGCTCCTTTAAACAAGCCAGAGTCTTGAAGACTTGAATTCTGCCTTGCCCAGTTTTCCAGGCAGTTATGTTCTTGCTGACTGCAACAAAATAAGTTAAAATACCTAAGTATGCTTCTAAATATTGCATACATATTCTTAAATGGAAAACCATTATGTTCAGCAAACAGAGAAATATAAAGAGTAAAAATCCTGGCCCCATGGAAATCAGTGTCAGTTTCAACATTGATTTCAACAGGGCCAGACTTTCACTCTGAAGTTTATTGCTGGGAAGCACAAACTACATGCAAAAGACTGAACACAGCTATTAACTTACTTGCATTATCAAGTGCTATAATAAGCTTTCTGTTCTTTCGGGGGGGGGGGGGGTTTGAACCATGGATATTATGCATCCTTTGTCATTTCTGTGGCCCTGGAGTGCACTTAATTTGGTTTAGCCATTTAAACTAGATCAATACAATCCTCGTTAGCGGAACCAATATTAAAATACTCCATTACAAACTTATGGGTATCTAGGCAATATATTATTAATGCCCATGTGGGTAAGTGTTGTTTTGGAATAGCCTCCAGAACATTTGCATAAAATGCAGAGTATATGGTCCTTAAAAAGTGGACCAAGAGATCATTTTTAACTATACAAAATCTCAAATGCTTTTCAAACAACAGTTTAATGATTCTACTACACTTTTTGTGTGTACAGCTATATCTCGGGGGGGGGGGGGGGAACAAGATTCCCAGTTGTGCCAACAAATCTAAATAAAATGGTCTCATGCCCATTAACCCCAGTTTGAAATTACTAGGGCTGTGCGAGGATTCGGACTGTGCTTCGGATCCAGAGAAGCTTCGAACACTTCAGCATCTGAAGCAGCATGTCTGGATCAAAGCACTAGCTTCATTAGGCTTTCCAAAGCGGTTTGGAGCTTTCGAACCACTTCAGAAAAGTTTTGGAGCTGCTTCAGAGATCCGGCCATAGGATATAATGGCGAATCAATTAAATATCTATAACTTTGTTGTTTCTTTGTCTGATTTGGATAAAGCTTGCAAGAGTGGTAGCCTCTACTAAGATCATGAAGCCTGCCAAGTTTCAAGAAGATCGGTGCACGGGTCCGGGGGGAACTGCAACCCAAATTCTTTAAAGCAAAACTCAAGTCACGTGTATGTGTTACACCACAGGGGGGTGAAAACTGCAGGGGTGGTAGCCCTTGGTGAGGCCACAAAGCCTGCCAGCTGCCAAGGAGATAGGTGCAGGGGGAGTCTGGCTTCTGGAGCCCTGCATCTCTGGCTGCTGACAGGCAAAACTAGTGACATGGGTGACACTGTATATGTTAAGGCTCAGTGGGGTGAAAGCTGCAGGGATAGTAGCCCCTGCTGCAGCCATGAAGCCTGCCAGCTGTCAAGGAATTAGGTGCAGGGAGGTTCGGGGGCCCTGCACCCCTAGCTGCTGAGAGACACAACTCGTGACATGGGTGCTTGTGTAACTGACTGTGTCTGTCTTGGGGCAGTTGATTGACTGTATTGATTATTTCCTCTCCTTAGTCTGTGGTTTTGTAGGTGTTAATCCATGCTCGTTAACTTGTTATGTAGTAGCTAGGTACTATGTATTGAGCCGGTCCCTGAGTGAATCATGATTAATTGGTAACACCAAAAAAAAACAAAAAACCTGCACCTATCACCTTGAAACTTGGCAGGCTTTGTGGCCTCACATGGGCTACCACCCCTACAGTTTTCACCCCCCTGTAGTGTAACACATACACATGACATGAGTTTTGCTTTCAAGAATTTAGGGTGAAGTCCCCCTCCCCCCAAACCCCTGCACTGATCTTCTTGAAACTTGGCAGTCTTCATGCTCATAGTAGAGGCTACCACTCCTGTAAGTCTCATCCAAATCAGAGAAAAAAATAACAAAGTTATAGATATTTCATTGATTCCCCTTTATACTCTATGGCTGGATCTCCAAGGCAGCTCTGAAGCTTTGGAGCCACTTCAGCCAGATCGAAGCAGGAAACCGATCCAGAGCTCCAAATCGGATCCCTGGCATCCAAAGCAGCTGGATCCAAAGCCAGACTGAATAGCTGCCTACTCTCACAGGCCTAGAAATCACCCAGTGTGCTTCCTACTAGAAATAACTGGACTAGAGTTTAGCATTTCAATCTTCTTGCTGCTGGGAATCCTCAGCTCTCACCTGTTTTTTTCCTGGGCCATAGACCCAAACACTAAAATCATGGAAAAGGAAAGTTGCCAGCTTCTGGTTGCCCTGTGTAGCATTCTTCTAAGTTCTGTCTCATTGACTTTTGCAACACACCTTGTTTAATGTTCTCAGGATAATCGAATAACACAATTAACCCAATTTTATCAACAGAACACAATGCCCACTGTTGTCTAAATTTCTGAATCTCTGTAGATATTTGTCGTCACTTTCTGTAAAAAGCATTTCCAAGTTGACTGCATGGATATCTCTCTGCTTTATACAAAGCTCAGGACTGAATACTATTTGTAATCAAGAATAAAACTACATCGTTACTCAGGAATAAGCAGTACAAACAACGGAAGAAGCGATGGGTAAATATTTATCTCATAGTAAAGAAGAACTGTCCCAATATGATCGTTCAACTATCTTTTACATTGTAGGTAGTGGGATCTCACCAGAATTCATCCTTCATATGATTGTTTTTTAGATATATTGGGAGTAAAAGGAAGGCCCAGGGAGGAATAGGACCCCTGCTAAATGGGCAGAAACAATTGGTGACAGACAGAGGGGACAAGGATGAACTCCTTAACGAGTTCTTTGCCTCAGTGTTCCTAAGTGAGGGGCACAACAAGTCTCTCACTGGGGTTGTAGAGAGGCAGCAGCAAGGCGCCAGATTTCCATGCGTAGACCCTGAGATGGTGCAGAGTCACTTGGAGGAACTGGATGCCTTTAAGTCAGCAGGCCCGGATGAGCTCCATCTGAGGGTGCTGAAGGCACTGGCCGACATCATTGCAGAGCCACTGGCGGGAATATTTGAATGCTCGTGGCGCACAGGCCAAGTCCCGGAGCACTGGAAAAGGGCCAATGTGGTCCCCATTTTCAAGAAGGGGAGGAAGGAGGACCCAGGCAACTATAGGCCAGTCAGTCTCACCTCCATCCTTGGCAAAGTCTTTGAAAAAATTATCAAGCCTCACATTTGTGAGAGCCCGGCAGGACAAATTATGCTGAGGGGAAACCAGCATGGGTTCGTGGCAGGCAGATCGTGCCTGACCAATCTAGTCTCTTTTTATGACCAGGTTACGAAACGCCTGGACACAGGAGGAGGGGTGGATGTCGTATACTTAGACTTCAGGAAGGCCTTCGATACGGTATCCCACCCCATACTGGTGAACAAGTTAAGAGGCTGTGACGTGGATGACTACACAGTCCGGTGGGTGGCGAATTGGCTGGAGGGCCGCACCCAGAGAGCCGTGGTGGATGGGTCGGTTTCGACCTGGAAGGGTGTGGGAAGTGGGGTCCCACAGGGTTCGGTCCTTGGACCGATACTCTTTAATGTCTTCATCAGTGACTTGGACGAGGGAGTGAAATGTACTCTGTCCAAGTTTGCACCCCCCTAAGGGTGAGGTGATCTTTTATACTTATTACAACAAGGCAAGACTTCATGGTTAACAAAAAAAGC